>NW_011920397.1:0-917 GCF_000151845.1 Pteropus vampyrus
TCATAATACCTTTTTAAAATTCTAAAGATGTTAAGACATGGTTCTGGTGATTCTATCCTCAAGATATGTTAAAAATCTATTTACTTCTCTTCAGCTCCTTGGTTGTCACCTAATTCAAGCCACCGTCATCCTTAAGTGGACTGTTACGATATAACAAATATAAACAAATCTCTTTAAATCCACAATTGGTCACTTCTAATGGATATTCCACAGAGTAGCCATTGGGAGATTTTTTTAAAAACACAAATCTGATTGGGTTGCATCCTAATTAGTATGATATAAAACAGAATAATATTATAATAAAATTAAAAATCCTTATCAAGGTCCACAAGGCCTACAAGCCTCTCAGCCTTATTCTCTGCTGCTCTTCTCTAGGTACTGACACAACCAGTTTTGTTTCTATGTTTCTTTGTTTTTAAAATCTCCCTGGCTCTTCACTACCTCAGGCTTAGTCTATTCCTCTGCCTGAAATCTTTTTTCTGACAGCCTCTTGCTCATGCCTTATGTCTTAGCTAAATGGAATTCATTGATTCCATAATCTAAATAAGTGATCTTGTTTTAGTTTCTCATTATACCCTTTATTGTCTTTCATAGCATTATCACCAGTCATCATTATCTAGGCATTGTTGTGATTATTTGCTCAGTATCTGTTTCCCTTATTGAGCACATATCGTGAATGTCTAACAAATAGTAGACACTCAAGAAGGTAATAAATAAAAGAGAGAGAGATGGAACCTTGAATGGCTTAAAGTCCATTGAGGTAAACACACACACACACACACACACACACACACACACACACACACACACACACTAGTCATTGTGGATTATTAAACAGCCCCACCTTCTTTCAACTCTCTGCTCAGATACTGAGAAACTAGACGCCCAGTAATTGCCATAGCATTTCTGTTTCATAT
>NW_011920398.1:0-1371 GCF_000151845.1 Pteropus vampyrus
TCAGAGGGCGGGCGAGGCTGGCGGTGGGCACGTGCTCGGTGGCCCGGCAGGGTGGCCATTAGCCAGACGGGGTGCTGGGCAGGGCTTGGGGGGCAGCTGGGGCAGGGGGCAGAGCCCCCCTTGCAGGACAGCCAGTTTCCCAGGAGCATCTGAAAGGCTAGGACAGTGGCTGGGATGGGACCAGTGGTCGGGGACAGCCTGTCTCAGACCGTGAAGTTTGAGACACCAGGCAGGCAGCTGAGCATGCATGCCCGGCGTCCAGGGGCCAGGCCGGGCTGGGCGTTCCACACTGAGTGGGTCGCCATGGGCTAGGCCACATTGTCAGGGCCCTCACCCCTCCCTGAGCCAGTGAGGCCGACAGGCTGCTTCTCAGAATAACGTCTTCGAAGGCGTGAGATGAACCTGTGGGGTACAAAGGAGCCCAGCAATGCTGGAACCTCGTTCTATGGCCCCTGGGCCCTGGGTTCCAGATGAGAGGCCTCCGTGAGCTGTGAGCAGAGTTGGAATGGGGAGGAAGCGGGGCAGGGCCTGTGGGGTGTCCGCGGAACCAGCAGAAAATGCCCCTTCGAGATGAAGGAACGTCAGCTGCGTCAGCTGCCAGCAGAGGGGTAGGAGCCTGGGAGGGCTGACCTTGGGGCTGGGCAAGGTGGAGGTCACTGTGACCTTGGCTTGGATGGCTTTCGAGGCGCGGAGAAGCGATTGGTGCTGGTTTGGTAGCGGGGAGGGCTCGGGAGGAGGCATTGTGCTCGGCCGCTCCCCGGCAGTCACCGCCCCGAGCCCCCTTTCTTCATCTGCAAAGTGCTGACCGCTTTGTGGGACTGTGTGGTCACTTCGGAGGTGCTGGCCCTGGGGCCCGGCCTGTGCTGGCGCCCCATGTGCCAGAGCTGGTCTCGGTGAGCACCGCGGGGCAGTGGCCGTGCTGGGAAAGGCACAGTGCTGCTCGGACTTGCCTGGGGATGCTGGGACACGACGGGGGGGGGGGGCGGGGCTGGCGTGACTCGGGTGTGATGACCAGTGGCAGAGCGGCTGTGCCGTAGGCAACTGCAGCCCCACTCCCCGCGGACCGCCGACCGCGCCCGCCCAGGCGGGAGTCGGGGCACCACGGGCCCCGGGCCTCCCCGCCGGCCGGAGCCGACTCGCACCAGAGTTACGGGAGGCCTTGGAGCAGAGACGGGCAGGCGCTGACACAGCTCACTGCAGGAGCTGTAACCGCGGGAGGTGTCCGGGCCCAGGGGGACCGTCCAGGACGGGGAGGGGCCCCTGCAGGCGCCCGGGGGGAGCCGAGAGGGAGGGGGGGCCTGGGCGGGGAGCTGATGGAATCGCTGGTGCAGAGCACGCGGGCGTGGAGGAACGGGGTGGCCCTGAACGTGA
>NW_011920399.1:0-2796 GCF_000151845.1 Pteropus vampyrus
TGTGGCATTCGCTACGCATGGCATTTTTTAAACTCTCCGGATGTTTCCAGCACGCAGCCCCGTGTCTCCACAGCCCGGCCCTCTGTGCTGCGGTCAGGGCCGGGGCCACCTCCGTGAGGGCGGCGTCACCCCACCCATCCCTCTGCGGGCCGCTGGTCACCGCGCAGACTCTCCAAGGACAGTCCTGGAAAGGAAAGCCTGTGGCGCCACCTGCTGGCAGGTCCGGCGTCACCTACGGGGCGTCGCTCCGGGCGGGGAAGCTGGCAGAGTCCGTGTGCTTCGCAGTGTGTCATCTGTTCCCGCGTCACTCCTGGCAGACGGCAAGGCGCGCGTGGGCCCCGTGCGCCACATCGGAAAAGCCACGGGACGCAAGTAAGGAGACCCGCCATTCCGAGGGGCCTGGGGCCCGGGGCCCGGGGTGCGCGGAGGGGTCCGGGGTGCGCGGAGGGCCCGGGGTGCGCGGAGGGGTCCGGGGTCCTGGGTCCGAGGTCCGGGGGCGGGAAGGACGTCGTGCGGCTGGCGGCCGCCTCCGTGAAACGTGCGCGCCGGGCCGGGAGGGGCAGGGCCTGGTCGCCGGCTGGCGGCCGCTTGTCTGGCCACGCTCCGAACCGGCACCGCCACTGGTGTCCGAGGCCAGGCCCGCCGTTCTCAGGACTGGACCTGGACTCATCCGAACACGGACTTGAAGAGGGCGAGTCGGCTGTCGCCAAGTTCCCGCCGTCCCCGCTCGTCTCCGCGGCGGGCGTCCAGGTGGCCTCCGCGTACCTGGGTCTCAGGCGCCTCCTGGCCCCGGCGGGTGCGCGGAGGGTCCAGGCCCGAAGGCCACAGCCCGCCGTCCCGCCGCGGCCGGTCCCCTGGGCCCCCGACTCCCCCGAAGTCCGTCCTCACTCCCCGACCCCGAAATGACGTCGCCTTCGTGGCGATGTGAGAAGGAGCACAGCGAACAGCGTCTGCGCCACACGGCACCCCGAGCAGGTGCGGGCGAGGCCGCCGCGGGCGCACGGTGTCACTTCATTCCCGCAGGTGGCATGCGGCCGAAGCGCAGGGGCCGGTTGGTTCTTAGATCGGAGGTGAGGCCGGAACCGGGTCTCCGGACGCAGCTCACAGCTCAGAAAGCCGAGGCGGCCGCGTCTGGGACGGACGCGAAAGTGGCAGGCAGCGCGTCCCAACGCCGGCGACGCGGGGACCCTTTCAAAGCAGGGGAATCATCTCGGTTTGCCCAAGTCACGTCCCTTGGCCTTCACCTGAGAACCACTGGCTAAACTTTTATTTCACGAATTCTGTCACCTACCAATGTCACTGCCCAATGGCGATGTCGGAGCCCCACTGGAGACGAACCCGCGTTTGACCTGCGCGCAGCGGGGGCGGAGCCAGGCCTTCGGGCTGGACCTGAGCCCGTGGGGCATCTGAGGGAGACCGTCGGGCCTGACGCACCAGCAGCGACGCCGACGCCCCAGCCTCGGTGGCGGGGCAGGGCCGGGTCTGCGGGTTCGGGGGCGCTGCAGGCCGGCCCCTGGCAGCTCGGCTGCAACCGAGGAGGCACCAGGCCTTCTTGGGAGGGACACGAGGCAGGGCGGGCGGCGACGGTCCCCGCACAGCAGAGAGGTGGCAGGTCACCGGTTGGCCAGCTGCGCTCTGCAGGAACAGACCGCGGTCGCCGCGGGTCACACCCCGGGCGCAGAGCGACCCCCAGCGGCGGTCTCTGCCTGGGAAACGTGCCCTCAGGGCTGCCTGTCCTGATCCCACCCACGGCCGTGCAGAGCGCCCCCCAGTGGTGGGCTCTGGCCCCAGCGCGCACCCCACCTGTGCCAGGCCGGTTTCCTCCCACGCCCTTGCCGTGGGTGACCAGTGATTCCAAAGGTGACTCAAGCCAGGCACGCCCGCCTTGACCTTGGCTTGACCCTGGAAGACGCTCCCCTCAGGCACCGGCCTCTGCCTGCCTGTCCTGCCCCCGCCCCACCCCCCGCCTGTGGCCGTGTTAGATAGGGGACACCAGTGAGGACCGCACCTGTTCTCTCCTCACCTCACAGTCAACACAGCCTGCACCTCTGTGTCCTCGGACCTGACCCCAAACTGCCCTCTGCCTCTGTGTCGGTCAGACGAGTCCTTCCTCCGCACTAGGCCTCCCTGGCCCTTGCCTCCTGGGGTTGGCATCTGGGGACACAGACTGAGCTGGAAGACAGTGGTACAGGCCTTAAGGACTGGGGACACCTGTGGCTAACCCTCAGCTGATGACGTGTGACAGCCACGAGACGCGGTGCCCACTGGCCCTTGAATGTGGCCTGGGTGAGACGGTGGCCAGCGATTACGGTCTGCTTGTCCATCAGCGGGTCAGACTGGGTTTGTTTCCATGTGCGTTTTGTAAAAACGAGAGTATAAGTGTTTCTTCAAACCTGATGTAGAGAAGCAGGAATCGGCAGGATCAGCACCTGGGGCCGCCACGTGCTGGCTGCCTCCGCCTGGGGGCGCTCAGTCCCCAGCCTGGCTTCCCTGGTCACAGCTCAAGGCGTGACCGACGCCACGTTATTTCAGGTAGGTCACCAGAACCATGCATCGCGAAGCAGCCCCAAGCGCGCTTTTTACGCTGCCGGCGCCCTTAAACCTCTCGCTCGCTGCCTCTGCTCCCCTCCCAAGTCCGAGCTGCCCGTTGTCTTTTCTTACGGCAGAGCCTCGTGTAGCCAGCTCACGGAGACGGTGACGCTGCTGCTTCGGGTAACCCCAAACATCTTCCTGTAATATCGCACATAGTGATAACGAAATGTGTAACCAACTATGGAGCGAACGGGTAAATAAATT
>NW_011920400.1:0-5600 GCF_000151845.1 Pteropus vampyrus
CTTGTAACAATGAGCTCATACGCTAACTGCCCATTTTAGCCTGCTGTAACCCTGCTTGTTTGCGTGGCATGAAAAATAATCAATTGTATATAAGCTGAAAATTACTGTTTGGCCATCGCCCATGGGAACACCGGCTATTGTCCATGGGAACATAGGCAATCACCCATAGGAACATAACATTCTAACACAAGCTTTCTGCTTCTGTACTTCCCGCTTGCACACCTGACCAGTGGGTTGACAGGTAGTGAATAGGAGAAAGATGGACCTTTGTGTTTAAGACAGAATGAGGAATAGGATTTAGGGCTTAAAAACCTTGTATCTTGGCATTTCGAGGCTGCTCCTTTGCAAGGACAGCCGCCGGCTAATAAACTGTCTCCTGGTTAAGAGCACTCAAGTTGGGTCTGGTTATTCTGGACACAACATTTGGAGGCCCCAGCGAGATCTTCTCGTTGTGGGAAACTTGATCAGTGCACCGGGGCGTTGGACCATTTGCGGTTGGGGAGGCCTCTAGGGCACTTGCCCTAGCCCGCCGCCTGTGGTTTCTCGCTTTGCGGAGCACGATCCTGGGAGTGCTGAGGCAGTTTCTGGTAGGGGGCCCAGGGACCGTGCGGACGTCGGACGCGACAAGTAAGTCGGCGGTCGACTGAGACTGTGACGACAGTTTTCTCAGTCCTGTTCTGGTTTGTTAGTCTATGTCTGTCTTGTTTTGTTTTGCTTCGTGTGCTTTATTGTGGAACTATGGGACAATCACAGGGCAAACTAACTCCGTTACAGTGCATGCTTAACAACTTTCGTCGTAGGGCAAGGGCCTATGGTGCTTCAGTAACCCCTTTTGATTTGCAGCGCTTTTGTCAATTAGATTGGCCGACCTTCGGAGTAGGATGGCCCTCCGAGGGATCATTTAACATGCAGACTGCATTCCGGGTTCGAGGTGTGATTTATGGAAACCCTGGGCATCCTGACCAAATTCCTTATATTGATGTTTGGATTGATGTTGTTTCTGATGCCCCTAAATACTTACAGAGTTGCAGTCGTGCACCCATTACTGTAATGGCAGCCATACCCCAGGGTTTTAAGAAGCCCCCACCGGTGTTGCAGGGACCTCCCTCGGAGGATGACTGGTATCCGCCACCCTATAATGGAAATGGGGGTAGACGTCCTCCTCCGGAGGGACCGGGACCTCCTGTAACCCGGTCTAGGGGTCGTAGGCCACCTTCCCCTGATTCAACCTCCCTGAAAAGAGCCAGTATCTGTTCAAGCCCCATTGAAGGTGATTCCAGGAGGTGGCGGTGAGCCTACTGTCATCTACTCGCCATTCAGTACTAGTGATTTATATAATTGGAAATTGCAAACGCCATCCTTTTCAGAGAAACCATAAGGACTAACCTCCCTTTTAGAGTCTATTTTCTTTACCCATCAGCCCACTTGGGATGATTGCCAACAGCTCTTACAGGTCTTATTCACTACTGAAGAAAAGGAAAGAATTTTGCGGGAGGCGGCTAGAGGAGTAACAAACCCAAATGGGCAGCCTACAGCAGACTTAACCAGGGTACAGGCTGTGTTTCCGACTCAACGTCCCCAGTGGGATCCAAATACAGATCAAGGTAAGGAGGCTCTCCTAAGGTATTGCCAGTTTCTGCTGCAGGGACTCCGGGCTGCTGCACGTAGACCAATAAATCTGTCCAAGGTAAGTGAAGTAATTCAGACTAAGGACGAGTCACCTGCAGCATTCTTGGAAAGACTATTAAAGTCTTACCGCTTATATACACCTATTGACCCGGAGGACCCCAACAATAGAAGAGCCATTAATTTGGCCTTTGTTAGCCAGTCGGCCCCTGACATTAGAAAGAAGTTACAGAGATTAGAAGGTTTTAAGGGAGAAAATTTATCCAAATTATTAGAAATAGCTCAGAAGGTCTTTAATAAGGATGTCAGGGCTCTTATCTAATGAGCCCCCGAGAGCCCAAGGTAACTTTACAAGTAGGGGGCAAACCTGTGAACTTTTTAGCTGATACTGGTGCAACTTACTCAGTTTTAACAGAAACTGCTGGTCTATTATCCAAAGAAAAGACTGTAATTCAAGGAGCCACTGGGAAAGGGAAGGCATACCCATGGACACAGGCAAAAATTACTGACTTGGGAAAGGGAACCATCACGCATTCGTTTTTAGTTATGCCTGAATGTCCCTTTCCTTTGCTCGGAAGAGATTTGCTCCAGAAATTAAAAGCCACTATTTAAGCAACCAGTGGCATATCTCTCAAAGAGACTAGATCCGGTGGCTGGAGGAAGGCCTAGTTGCCTGAGAGCACTAGCTGCTACTGCTATATTGACCAAAGACGCTTTAAATTGACCTTGGGCCAAAATATTAAAATTGTGGCTCCACATGCAGTTGAAGCCATGCTGCGCAGCCCTCCTGAAAGATGGATTTCCAACGCCCGGATTACTCAGTACCAGGTACTGTTGCTTAACCCCCCACAGACCCAGTTTTTGAAAACTGCAGCCCTGAACCCTGCCACGCTGCTCCCAGATGATGACCCGCAGGCTCCATTGCATCACTGTGTTCAGCACCTTGAGCAGGTAACTGGACTACGGCCAGACTTGAAGGATGAGCCGTGGCCTAAACCGGATGCGGTATTATTTACCAATGGAAGCAGTTTTGTATCCGACGGAGTAAGGTATGCCGGGGCAGCCGTAGTAACAGTCAGGGATGTGATATAGGCACAGGCCCTAAGCCATGGGACATCGGCACAGAGGGCTGAACTTATAGCTCTAACACAAGCTTTACGGTGGGGAAAAGATAAAACTGTAAACATCTATACTGACAGTAGATATGCCTTTGCTACTGCCCACATACATGGAGCTTTATATAAGGAAAGAGGACTTTTAACATCAGGAGGCAAAGAAATTAAAAATAGGGAAGAGATCTTAGCCCTGTTAGAAGCCATTTGGCTACCAAAAAGAGTAGCCATAATTCATTGTCCTGGACACCAAAATGCAGAGACTGAGGTGGCACAAGGAAATTCCTTTGCAGATCAGATAGCAAAGGATGCTGCCAGAAAACCAGTGGGGCCCGGAGACATCTTGCCTTTAAAGCTTCCCCCAGCCTTCGAAGAAAGGCCTGAGTATACCCTGTTCGACTTGGAATTAAGTGAAAGACTGAAAAAAAAAAGAGGGAAAACAAGGATGGAGAATGCTCCCTGATAGAAGATCGCTCCTTCCTCAGGCTTTGGGAAAGACTTTAGTAGACTTAACACACCAGTCCACCCATCTAGGAGGAACCAAGTTAATTGAACTATTGAAAAGGGATTATTATGTTCCAGGACTGAAAATTTAGCCAAGGACGTGGCTAATAGGTGTGCAGTATATGCACAAGTAGACTAAGGAAGGACCTCCACGGAACAAGGAGTGAGACTCAGGGGAAAGAGACCTGGAGAGCACTGGGAGCTTGATTTTACAGAAGTTACGCCTGGAACTTTTGGATTTAAGTACCTATTAGTTTTTATTGACAGATACTCTGGATGGACTGAGGCCTATCCCACTAAGCATGAAACTGCACAAGTAGTAGCTAAGAAATTAGTATCAGAGATAGTTCTGAGATTTCGCTCGCCCTTATCATTGGGGTCTGACAATGGCCCGGCATTCATTGCCCAAACAAGTCAAATGTTAGCTAAGGTATTAGGGATTAATTGGAAATTACATTGTATTTACAGACCTCAGAGTTCAGGACAAGTAGAAAGGATGAATAGAACACTTAAGGAAACTAACTAAATTTAAGCTGGAAACTGGGGAGAATTGGGTGAGCCTTCTTCCTTTTGCTTTGTTACGGGCCCGGTGTACTCCATATATTATGGGAATTTCCCCTTATGAAATAATGTTTGGGAGACCTCCCCCTTAACTCCCTGTATTAATCTTAACTATTGGAAAAATAATACTGGATTTTGTGTGCTGGTTCATGTTATACCTCAGGTGTATATGATGAGCGGACAAGAAGGAAGACAAGCAATGGATTTGTGGGGAGGATATAACTATCCTCGGCGTAAGCGAGCAGTTCCACTGCTTGTGCCGCTCCTAGCTGGCCTAGGAGTGGCAGGATCAGCTGCAATTGGGACTGCTGCTTTGGTTACAGGGAACCAAGGTATGGCCTGGCTCACAAAGCAGATTAATGATGATTTAAGCACTCTAGAGAAATCAATTAATCATCTTGAAACATCTCTTAATTCTTTAGCTGAAGTAGTACTGCAGAATAGAAGAGGTTTAGACCTCTTATTTCTTAAGCAAGGAGGTTTGTGTGTAGCACTAGGAGAAACTTGCTGTTTTTATGTTAATCATTCTGGAATTATTAGGGATAGTTTAGCATTAATTAGACAAAGAGTAAAAGACAAAAATGAGAAGTTAAAACAAGGAAGCAACTGGTATGAATCTTGGTTTAATGGAAACTCTTGGTTAACCACGTTATTGTCGGCTATAGCAGGACCATTGATAATTCTGCTGTTATTACTGACCTTTGGGCCATGCTTGATCAAATGGGTTAAGAGTTTAATCCAATCCAATATAACTGGGGCAAAGATTTTAATTTTAGGAGCGTCAGCCCCGACCCATTGGCCAGAAATCCCGACTTCTGACTCGAAGATTGAGTCATTCTAAAGAAAACCAGTGGGGAATGTAATGGCCTGCTGAAATGTGAAAGGGTTAAAGAATAATTAAAACCTGAAACTGGACAAAGGAAGTCCATAACTTAGGCCTAGTTTCTGGAACCCCTAACCACACTCTGTTAATCATGAAACTTGTAACAATGAGCTCATACGCTAACTGCCAATTTTAGCCTGTGTAACCCTGCTTGCTTGCGTGGCATGAAAAATAATCAATTGTATATAAGCTGAAAATTACTATTTGGCCATCGCCCATGGGAACACCGGCTATTGTCCATGGGAACATAGGCAATCACCCATAGAAACATAACATTCTAACACAAGCTTTCTGCTTCTGTACTTCCCGCTTGCACACCTGACCAGTGGGTTGACAGGTAGTGAATAGGAGAAAGATGGACCTTTGTGTTTAAGACAGAATGAGGAATGGGATTTGGGGCTTAAAAACCTTGTATCTTGGCATTTCGTGGCTGCTCCTTTGCAAGGACAGCCGCCGGCTAATAAACTGTCTCCTGGTTAAGAGCACTCAAGTTGGGTCTGGTTATTCTGGACACAACATTTGGAGGCCCCAGCGAGATCTTCTCGTTGTGGGAAAATTGATCAGTGCACCGGAGCGTTGGACCATTTGCGGTTGGGGAGGCCTCTAGGGCACTTGCCCTAGCCCGCCGCCTGTGGTTTCTCGCTTTGCGGAGCACGATCCTGGGAGTGCTGAGGCAGTTTCTGGTAGGGGGCCCAGGGACCGTGCGGACGTCGGACGCGACAAGTAAGTCGGCGGTCGACTGAGACTGTGACGACAGTTTTCTCAGTCCTGTTCTGGTTTGTTAGTCTATGTCTGTCTTGTTTTGTTTTGCTTCGTGTGCTTTATTGTGGAACTATGGGACAATCACAGGGCAAACTAACTACGTTACAGTGCATGCTTAACAACCTTAAAGATTTCGTCATAGGGCAAGGTGA
>NW_011920401.1:0-1187 GCF_000151845.1 Pteropus vampyrus
TCAGTAGGACTCTGTTGATGGGAAGGGAGAGAACGTACATATGCACCTGGGAGCAGGAATCTCTGGCTCCCAACCCCCACCCCTGTCCCCCCACCCCGCCCCCCGTCCCAGGTCCATGGGTTCTCCATTCTCTGGTTCCAGAGCCAAGACCACGGGAGATGCAGAGAGAGAAGGAGAGGCCACTCACTCGCGGTGAAGCCACAATCTGAAAGAAAAAAGGGGAGGGAAACGGATGAGCAGATGACGAACAAAGTCAGCCTTGTAGGCGGCACAGACGTCAGGCCCAGACCCGAAGAGACCCAGCACTGGCTTCCTTCTGTTGTGTCAAAGTAGCCACATGGTCCCTGAAACTCACGGGCCAGGGCGGCATGAAGCGGGCGGGGCCACACCACGCAGGCGCAGGGCCGCCCAGGCCAGTGGTCCGGGGCCCCGCAGCGAGGCTGTGCGGTGCCCGGGGTCTGGGGAGGAGCTAGCCCCAGCGCCCCGTTCTCCTTGGCGGTGGGCTCGGGTCTTCCCGCCCCACCCCTTTTTGTCCGAATCTAGTCTTTCTGGTCCATTACACGGATCCCCCGTTCTCTCCGGTCTGGCTCACTGCTTTCCTGACCCCGCCAGGCCCCGCTCACCTGCTTTGCCCCGGGTTTCTGCACTGACGGTCTGGGTGACGCGTTCGGAGTTTCCCGGACTCCGGGCGTCCTCGTCACTGATCCCGTGGAACTCGACTTGGCAGCGGAAGTGGTTGCGGGGGTTGTGCCAGAAGGTGGCGGAGACCCTGAGCCGGCTGCTCAGACGGTATCTGGAGTCGCTCTGGCTGGGCTGCTCCTTGTAGGCCTGAGGGTCCGTGCTGACCCCGCTCTGGACCTTCTTGCCGTTCACCCACCAGCTCAGCTCCACGTGGTCGGGGTAGAAGCCTGTGGCCAGGCACACGAGAGTGGCCTTCTGTGTCCGGGCGATCTCTGCTTCGGATGGTTCAAACACGGTGACCTTGGGCGGGGTCACTTTGCTCAGGTCATCTGGAATGGTAGAGGGCTGGTCTGAGAGCTGTCTGGGTTTGGTAGGGGCTGTGTGTGCACACGTGTGCGTGTGCGTGCGTGTGCACGCGCCCGCACGCTGAGAAGAGGGTCGCCATAAAGCAAATTATGCAGTAGGTCCTATTTCGTTTGGGGGTCACCACCTACTGTCCACCCCCC
>NW_011920402.1:0-5044 GCF_000151845.1 Pteropus vampyrus
GCTCAGACAGAGAGCAGTCTCTCCTTATGTCCAATTCAGAGTATTCTTCAACCTTCTCTGCCCCTTTGTTTCCAAATACTATCCATACCTCCTTCCTCCCACCCCCAGCAAGCTTCCTAAAGAAGCGTCTGAGATTGTCAGAGCAACATCTTGCTCCTAGTTGTCCTAAGCCTCCCTGTAGCATCGTGGATGGCCACAGCTGAAGGTGTTCTTGGTAAAAGCCACGCAGCCTTCTTGTTGGCTGGCTCATTTCTTTCAGGCCATTCTCCGTTCATTTTATCCTGTTCTTTGCTTTCTATTCATTTTCTTTGTTTGTTTCTGAGCAATTCCATTAAAATGCAGAAAGCTCATTCTTAGGAGAATCTAGGTTAGCCTGGAAGATGGAGAAAATACTCTTTTAACTGACAAGTCACATTTCTATGGAAGTGTAGGTCACATCCACAGGTCACACAGGACCCCATACTTAGAAGGGCCATACGCGTGGTTTAATGACTGCTGTCACCATTTTAAAATTCAAAACATTTTTTTTTCTTTTTTTTATCCAGAGCTCCCCTCATTTTTATTCTGAGCTGGTCCTGCCTCCCAATGTGCGAGCTCCCCATCCCTGTAACTCTGACCTGCTAATTGCTATTAAGTCCTTAGGTCTTTATTGGCTGCCCCGGGCCTAAGATGGTGACATCCTAACTAATATCTGCAGTTAATATCCTAACTAATATTTGGCTGTGGTCTCAAACACCCTTCCTCTGGGATGCCACCAGCCCTCCAGGGGTATTATAGATTACACTCTTCTGACCCCTCACCTGGCAAAAGCTCAGTCCTTATTGTAAAAATTAAAGATGTCATTTGAGCCATGCGTGAGGCTCCCCAGTGTTTACTGATGTGAGTGGCAGGACAAACGGAAGCAGGGCCATCCTTACGCCCCCAAAGCCCTGTCTACACAGCCCTATGGCGAGGGCAGGTCACTTATCCCTTGCGTTTGTGAGTCTCTGTGGGGTGCGGGCGGGCTTGCCTATGTGGGTGTAAGGGCGTGTACTAGTAAACTTCTGTTTGTGTAAGCTCTGATTGTGAGTTGTAAAGTTTGTCTTTGCTGTTTGAGACCCACCCAGCCCCTCACTCCAAATGTGCTTGTTATTAAATAATCGAGGTGAAGATGGCCATTCTGGCCTCGACATTCTCATCACCAGGGGACCTTCAGGGTCTCTTTCCATCTCGAAGGGCTTAAAATCCTCCCAGGAATTTTCCTCATCTCACAGCAAAATTTCTGTATTTCAATGTGTGTTTGTGACAAATGACCTTCCTGCACCATCTAGACTGTATGAGGCAGAATACTTAGTGTGAAGACAATGATTTCAGGCTGGGGGAGGGGGAACCCCTCGGGGGTGTATGGACCCCAGTGGCTGAGGTTACTGTCCCCCTTCTGGGACCAGCCACAGGCAGAGTGGGTGCTATACACACACCATTGGCCTTCAGGGGTCTGAGGCTTAGGAGAGACAAGCAGGGGTTTAAAATGTAATTTTTAAATCCACACTCGTAAACAGTAAATCAACAACCCCGGCTGGTTTTGATGCTTGTCCTCACTGACTCATGTTTACCTACATTCTTGGCCTCTCTCCCACTCTGCTTTGCCATTCCATTTTTCCTGCGTTCAGCCGCACCCTCCGCCTACAGCTCCCGGAGCGGAGTCCGCAGGGCGCCCCTCCAGCCCTCGTTCCCCGGCGTAGCAGTGAGAAGCCCCCCCACCGGCCCCCAGCCAGGGTGTTCTCTTCTTAGTCTTTTTCCCTCCAATCTAGCAGCTCTCAAAGTTCCAATAAATCATAAATCCTCTTCTCCACCGTTCACCCCAGAAAAAGAGACACACAGACCCCCCTGCCTCCGCCCGGTTCGCGGACTGTGAGTACCCCCAGCCCCCACCCACGCTTGCACAGCCGACCTGCCGACGGACGGCTCGCCGCGCCCCACATGCGGCCCACCCCCCCCCTTCTCCGGGGACCCAGAGGCTGGGGGTGCAAGGCGGGGAGACGGCCGAACCTCACCTATGACCGTGAGCCTGGTGCCGGCGCCGA
Organism: Pteropus vampyrus; assembly: GCF_000151845.1. Taxonomy (NCBI): domain Eukaryota; kingdom Metazoa; phylum Chordata; class Mammalia; order Chiroptera; family Pteropodidae; genus Pteropus; species Pteropus vampyrus. Next base: position 2,064 of record NW_011920402.1, read on the forward strand.
AGTACTGCTCATAGGAGCACAGAGACCCAGGCCCGCACGCAAACCCGCGGGTGCCGCCGCGGCAGCCTCGGGCTCCTGCGCCCCCGCCCCGCTCGCGCGCAGCGCCGCACGGGGACCCGGTGCCGACGCGGGGCAGGCCCTGAGCCGCCGCCTCCCATCCCGACCCGTCGCCGAGTCCCGCGGCCACTCACCCAGCACGGTCAGCCGGCTGCCGGCCCCGAAAGTCAGGGCGGATGCAGAGCACAGCCCCGGGGCTCCCCACCAAAACCCGGGGCGCGCCGCGCGTGCCGCTCACCGAGCACCAGGAGCCGCGTGCCGCTCCCGAAGTGCTGCGTCTCCCCGTCACGGCCCCCGAGCCCCGCACAAAAACCCGCGGCGTGTCCCGCGCGGGCGTCCCCGCTTACCTAGCACCGTCAGCCGCGTGCCTGGGCCGAAGTGCGGAGTGTTTTGGCCCACAGCCCCGGGGCACGACACAAAAACAGGACCCTGCCACCCCTGGCGTCCCCACTGCCGTTCCCGGTCCCCCGGGCGTCCCCGCTTACCTAGCACCGTCAGCCGGGTGCCCGAGCCGAAATACTGCGGATCTGTGCTCACAGCACCGAGGCCCAGGACAAAAACTCTGCCGCTGCCCCGGACTCGGCCAGGTCCCCAGCCACCCTGGACGCTCCATCGCTCCTCCCGCGCCCGGAACCCGGGGTCTCCGGCCCAGGTGCCGCCCGCCTCTGAGCACAACCCCGAACGGAGCTGGGCAGCTGCTCCCTTTTTCCATCCCGCCCCACGATGTGCTCCCGGATCCCCAGCTGCCCCCACTTACCCAGCACGGTCAGCTTGGAACCCGCCCCAAAGTGCAGCTGTCCGGTGTTCACACAGCTCTGGGGGCCCAGGCGCAAACCCAGCCTTCCACGAAAATGGGCCCCGGGGGTCCAACGCCCACTCCCCGAAGACCAGGGTTCACGGGGTCACCCAGGCTGAGCAGCCCACCCCGCCTCCCACCTGGAGGGGCAGGCTCACCTAGCACGGTGAGCCTGGTCCCTGGCCCAAAGTGCTGCTCTTGGAGGAGCACTGTGGGAAGGGGCTGCCAAGAATTCCTTCCCCACCTCCCTTGGCACGGTCCCTTGGCTACCCTCCTTTTCCTTCCTGGCATCTCTTGTCACCTCCAAAACTAGCTGTACATGGTAATGTGGACTCGGCATGAAGTCATCTCCCCCATTCGCCGTGGAGATCAGCTTGGCCTGGGGGATGATACAGTGGCCAGTGAAATCAGAAGGGGAATTTGGGGTGGGGGCTGCATTTGGGAAGTGTTCCAGGCTAGACTCTGCCCCATGCTGTAACCTCCCTGGCCTTAGCTTCTTCCTCTGAAAACCGGTGTAATGGCTTTCCCACAGGGTGGTTGTGTGTTCTCAATGAATATCGCATATGCAAGAGCTTTGCCAAAGGGCAGGTTTATGAGACGTGTTGAGTGACCATCCCACTTTGCAGCCTTGGCCCTTGACATTCTGGAAGTTGAGTCTGGAGCAGGGAGATGTGGAGGTGTTCGCTGAGTCTGGGGCTCTGCAAGACCTCGTAGGGGACCAGCCCCAGAGACCTCTCCCAGCCCCTCTCCCAGATCCGGGGAGCTGCGTGCATTCTCTGGGCTGAGTGGGGGTATTTTCCGAGGCAGGGCTTTTTGTAAAAGCACCTCCTCTACTTGAATCATCGTGGCCCCCCCAGTTGCCACAATGCTACATCACGATACAAAAATGTTTCCTCCCCTCTGGTCCCCCTTCCCCAACCACTGGGCAGCGGCAGGAAGCACCGGTGGCAGAGGTTGGTCTGATCCAGTGGGGCTGGGGAAACACCCACTCGGAGCACAGTTAGAGGGGGGCGGGGTCGGGGTGGTGGGAGAGGGCAGAGAGGCCCCTCCCTGGAACACGCACACTCGGAGGAGATGTTCTATGTCACCGGGTCTCCCCTCTGGGACTCACCGTGCCCACCTGCGCAGACTGGCATTTATAGTGAGGCGGTGAGGGAGGAGCAAAGGGGGGGGGGATCCAGAGAGCAGGTGATGGCAACTTGTGGCACCAGGACAGACAGCCTGGAAACCTCTACGATCCCTTTGCCTCCTGATCGAAGTCCAAGCTCCTTATCCTTCATTTAGTCCACATATTTCATGAACATGTACTGTGTGGCAGGTCTCCCGCTGGTTGCAAGGACACCAGACCATCGTCACAGGGACATATACCAACTTGCCTGGTCAGCTTAGTTTCATGACTCCTATCTCTGAACCTTGCACCCAGCTACACGGAAGTACCCAGAAGTACCCCACCCTGTCGTTCTGGCTTTTCTTCACGCCTCTGACTTGTCATGACCACTCTCCAACGTGGATAATTGACATCAAGTCTTCCTTTGAGGAGTACGCCACCTTCTCAGGCTCTCTCGTGATGCTTCCAGGGAGGGATCGAGTGCTAGGCTCTGACTGCCTGTTAAGAGACAGCTCGCATTGCTATTTCAAAGCTTCACCTTACATTTCAGCTGTTTCTATCCATGCCTCATCCCCCTTATGAATAGGTAAGCGTCTCGGGGACTGTGACTTGGAGACCTTTATTTTCTTGGAATTTAATGCAAAACATTGCAATACGTGCGCTCGACGAGTGAGTACGCATGCGTATATGTACATGCGTATATAAATATGCACATCTATGTGTATATATAGGCACACACATGTGTTTCGATAGAGCGGGAAGGCTGTGTGCTGCAGTCTTGCAGGTGGCAGGGGAGATGGCTATTTCAAGCAAACCTGATGGTCATATCTGCTCCTGAATTGTGTCACTTGCAGTTCACTCACTCATTCATTCATTCACTTATTCAAAGATGACTTATTGGGTCCCTACCCTGAACCAAGGTACAACACCATATCCCAAGGATATTATAATAGAACATACTGAGGAGCTGACAGTCAAGTGGCATTATCAGACAGGTGAAGATGTAGTTCCCGTCGGGTG
>NW_011920403.1:0-2876 GCF_000151845.1 Pteropus vampyrus
ATTCGATAAGGGGATTATCGCTGCCGTTATAATGCCGACGGTGTGCATAGCAATCCAATTTGCCAGATGCGCTGAACACTGGGGAGCCAGAGGATCCGTCTGAAAAACAAGTATCATAACTGAGTGTGTCGGAACTCCACAACTCTCGTAGAAAGCTTCTTCGGGTAAACATAGGGCAAGCATTCAAAATAGGAGAGTACCATTTTCTCAACTCCTCTCGATGCTGCTCTGGGTACTTCTCTAACCGTTTCTGTAGAGGAATCACGGCACAATTGTCTAATTTCTTGTTCTGGCCCTCCGGATGACCAATTATATAAACCAAACCGTCAGATGGCGGGGAGGAAATTTGTCCCACCAGGCCTGGAGGAAATCCATTCCCACGATCTCTTAGTTTTAAAATGGCATAATCTAGATTGTCATCGGACACTCGAATCCACTGCTCAACAGAAAACCAGTCAGCAGCAGGAGGGCAGGACCCCTTATAAGTGAAATTTACACGTGCATATTTGCTTATGTCTGGCCACAGATGCAGATCTTTGCCTTCTCCCAGCATAAACTGTATAATATGTCGACAGGTGAAAATATAACCTTCATTGAAGACAAAGCAAGTACCATTGACTCTTCTTCCATTATGCTCCCATATTATGAACCCAACCGACACACTAAGTTTAGTAAGATGTTCATAGGTTGCAATGGAAGTAGAAGTTGAAGTCACTTTTCCAAAGTACTCTTTATATATGTTAAATTGTTGCAACGATGAGAGGTTTTCTTCTCTTCGTTCTTCCTGAAAATACTCCTTCATCTGAAGTGCCTCTTTGCTAAAATTTGGATATTGCTTCATTATACCTATGCCCAATATTTGAATATTCTTTAGCCAGAGATCAGCTGCCTCCTTCCCGAGATCCCACTCGGTAATGTAGAGCATGCCCAGATGGGGCCTTTGCCTAAACCGTGAGTTTAGTTTAATATATTTCTTGGAAATACAATATCCATAATCGTAATATTTTCTCATTCTGGCCATTGTCCGGTGTCTTTTACCTTTGATGTCATGCCCTAGACTTCGTGGTGAGAGAACCTCGTCTCGGTCGTGCTCTACATCTTCAGTCTCTCCATCTTCCCCTGGTTCATGGGTCTGCACCTCAGCCTGCATCCGAGCCCGGGGACAGACGCCATCGGTGCCGTCGTCATTCTCCTGATTTGTGTTCTTACCGGTACCTTTTCCGACAGATCGCTTTGTAGGAATGTCCAGTTCTAAGACTTTTCCAGCTACCGCTTCCACCGGGGACTGTTTTCCATAAACCTTCTTATGACCTTCCCTTAGTTTCCACTGCAATTCCTCCAGGTCAGACCGAAATCGGCCATCTTTGCACAGAGCTTCTTGGACGGTCTCGCCCTTCGAGGCATAGATGCAGAGAGCGCGTCCATGTTTGTGAAGTTCCCCGAGCTTCGTAATCTTCTTTGTCGTCTTCCCCACAGCGACAACACGAAAGAGAATGTAGTCGATGTCTGGATTTTCACACTGGCGTAATATCTGATGAGCTTCTTGGTCACTTATTTTTTGACCGACTGTTATTGTACAATGAGAATCTGGGGGTAGGCACTTGAGAGGCATTCCTAAATTTATATATCCTTTCATGGTTTTCTCTTCATAAACAATAATGTTCTTATTAAAACAATCCTGCATCCTTGTACTGAAATCTACATTAGCTCTCAAAGCTGAGTAGATATTCTCATGGAGTTCACCATATGCTGTCAGTTCGCTCCAGTCTGATTGCTTGGAGCTTTTGTGTAAATTAAAGGTGAAATAACGCTTTTCACCGTTGCTTGGATTGGGCTTCGGAATTTTAAGGGCTGCTTCCCGCTCATGGGCATCACTTTGAAGTGCACTGGTGCCGCTACACTCTCCTGTATCAGAGGGGGAAGGAGCGACAGGTGCGCCAGCCCATATCTGCTTCATGACAGTGTCCTTGAGATATGAGAGATAATCATGTTTTACGTTATGCCAATCATAAAACTCCTGGACGTGCTGAATAAAAATTAGATAATCTAATGGCTACTTAATAATGGAAAAAAAAGGTCAATCATTCCATCACCAGAGATAACCATTCTACATTTTGTTGTTTTTCCTTTTTGGCTTGTATTGTTTTACATGTACATAGAAATCTTATACTCTTTCTGTTATGCTGTGCTGTATAGGGGTTTCTCTTTCACTAAGCAGTCTAGCAGTACTTCCGATGTCATTAAACAATCTTGGAAAATACAATTTGACGGGCCATGTGATATTTCGCTGTATAATCATTTTTAATCCATTCTTTATTGTGAGATATTCAAATTGATTCCAATTTTTTACTCCTCTGACATGACAAACATTTCTACACATAGAACATTTCTGTCTGCCCATCTGATGATGTCCAGAGGACATAATACCCAGCAGCAGAAATACCGAGCCTAAGGCTAGAAACGGACTTGACAACATATCTGCTGCCGTACTGCTGTCCAGGAACGTGGCATCATTCACCTGCTGTCCACTCAAAAGCATTTTCGTGAATTATTTTAAACCCACCATGTGGGCGATGCCTCAAAAGCATTGTCGTGTTATTATCCTAAACATTTGCCAAACTGATAGGCGAAATGTCATCTGATTTGATGTTTTTAAATCTGCATCTACTGAGTTTGTAGTAAAGCTCGACTTCTTCAATACATCCTTTGGACATCTGGAACATCACCCGTCCAAAGCGCCCATTAAATGTCTTTTAGTTTCTAGTCTGTACAGGGTTTCAACAGCACTAAAGACATATAAAATAATGGAAGGCGTGATGAGTCACAGGATAGGGTCGATGTACAGAGACACAGACTTATATCACACAAATATATTC
>NW_011920404.1:0-1557 GCF_000151845.1 Pteropus vampyrus
TCACAAATTGAGGCTCCCTTCCTTCCTATTTCAAGTTCATTGCCTCCATTCCTTTATCCCCCACACCCGTCCCTCTATCCCATCACCCTTCCTTTGCACCCCCAAATCCCTTGTTCCTTCCACCCTCTCCCAAACCTGCCGCTTCGACCCCTTCGCCCCCTCTTCTGCACCTCCAAACCCATGCTCCCTGCATCCCTCGGAACCCCTTACCGCTTTCCTATTCTCCCATTCCTTCGGCCCACCAAACCTTCGATCCTCACCCCTCTCCCCAAATCCGTCGCCAGACTCTCCTGCCCCAATCCTGACCAGATCGAGGCCTGTCACCTTCACATGATCCCCACCTCCCTATGGAGACCCTGGCCCCCCACCTGGATGAGCAGTTTCACGTAGAGCAGCGGATGGCTGAGAGCCGTAACGCCCGCGCCCAGCGCCACGAAAAGAGCCTCGGTGGTCGGGGCGTTGTCCCCGGAGCCCAAGCCCCCGGACGCACCGTCCATCCTGCGGGCAGAGGGCTGCGCCGCAGGCCGAGGGTGGCGCGGGTGTGCGCGGTGCGCTGGCGGCGGATCGCGAGCCCGGGCCTCGACCCCCGCTGCCGCTCCGCCGCGAGCTCCAGCTCCTGCACCGGCTCCCGCCATCCCCGCGGCACCGCCGGGAGCCCAGGGCACCACTTCCGGGTCTGAGGCCCCCATGGCGCCGGGCAGCGAGGTCACTCACCGTCACGTGACGGGCAGCGACCCGCCCCTATTGGTGGCAGGGGGCGGGGCCGGGCCGCACCACTCTGGGCTGCGGGGGAGCGCGGGAGGCGGCGGGTGATGTGCGCCGGATGTGACCCGAGGCGGGGCGGGGGCCTGGCGCCGCGCTGGGCTGTGGGTGGGGTGTTGGTGGTCGCTGGCGGACCGGGCCGCGGGTTCGGGGCCTGCGTGTGTCGCCGTGGGCCCGGGCGTTCCCCCGGGAGGCCCAGAGAGCGGCAGGGGCGGGGCTCAGCGGCCCTGAAAGCGTAAGCCCCCAATGTGGTCTGCGGCGTTTGTAAGCCCCCTCCCACGCTTCGGGATCTTTCTCTGCAGTTTTGTGCCCGCCCCTTTGCAGCCCAGATCCCAGGCAGGGCGCTTCTTGCTGCGGGCAGACCCTTCTGTGGTCTCCAGCCGTGTCCACCCTTTGGCTTCCGCACCAAAGCGAACCCAGTCGCCCCTCAGCGATGTGGTCACTCTCCTTTGCACTTGAGTCTTCGCGAACATCCATAAGAGGTCACGTTTACAAAATGTGTTTTCTCATAAGGTACTTGGCGTAGCACCCGTCTGACTAGATCGAGGGAGTTTTAATCAGTTGTTCGATGTGAGCACACACAGGCACTGTGCCTGCTAGATGTCGATATTTTAATCTTTAGTTAATAAAGATGAATTATAACTGGCCCTTATATCGCACTTACTTTGTTCCAGACGCGTTTTAAAGGGCTTTGTGCGTGTTAACGCCAGTGTGATCCTCACAAGAAGCTGGGGAGGAGGGTACAGCATGTCCTCTAATATTCGTTCAACTTCGTTTTCTTTTGTTATACGATGA
>NW_011920405.1:0-7954 GCF_000151845.1 Pteropus vampyrus
GGCCGCCATGGACGGAGGGGCCAAAGCATCCCTGGGTACGCTGTCTGTGGGCGGCCCTGAACCCTGCAAGAGGATGCAGAGACGAATGTCACGTAGTTTGTACCTCTAGGAGCTCAAAGTGTCAGTGAGTGCTCCTCCAACTTCGCCACCCCAGTACGCGCAGATGACCGGGCATGGCCCACAGAGCCCCAAGGCCCCGGGAGGGCTGTGCATTTGCCGCAAGTGAGCCTTTTCTCGGAAATCTGCGATTCTGGCTCAAAATGGACGTCACCGAGAGCTTTTCGCCAAAGCTACCATATACGTATAGATGCATATATATATTCATCTATACGTATATGGTGACTTTTCGAAGGAAACCTGCTTGGACCCCTGGTCTTCCACAGAAGACAGGCCGCTCCTAGCACCTCCACCTCCCCGCAGTGTGGACACCGTGCGTTCCAGAGCCACAATTCAGCATGATCTCTTTTCATCCCAGAGGCCCCGGGACTCCTTCCTCAGGCCTCGGCTCCTTCCCGCTTTCCGCAGTGGAAATCAGACTTCAGGACGGAAGCAGACACCTCATTCTCCCTCACCTTTCTGCCTGAGATGGTCGTAATGGTCCCCATGGACGCATTCAAAATGAAGAAATGAAAGGCTCAAAGAGCTGATCGCAAAGCTCCTAAGGTACGGAGGCCCAATTCAGACACACAGCTGTCTGCAGAACCCCGCAACTGACCTCTACCCAGCGGGTGACGGCCGCCATGGACGGAGGGGCCAAAGCATCCCTGGGTACTCTGTCTGTGGGCTGCCCTGAACTCTGCAGAAGGATATAGAGAGGGATTATACCCATCATCTCCCTCAAGGAGCTGAATTGGACCCTGAAAGCTTGTCAAAATTATAGACCCACTACCCGCAGAGGACTGAACAATGCCCACAAAGCCCCAGGGCCTGACAAGCCTGTGTATGTGCCGCAAGTGAGCAATTTCTCTAAAGTCTGTACTTTGCGCTCAAAATGGACGTGAACTGAGTGGTTAATGCCAGAGCTACCATACATATATGTGCATATATATATATATGAATATATATGCACATATATATATGGTGGAATTTTAGGAAAAAGGCTGTGTTGCCTTCAGGTCTTTAGGGAAGGCAGGCCACTTCAAGCACATCCGCCTTCCCGGATTGTGGACACAGGGGGTCCCAGAGCCACAATGATGCAGTGTCCCAGCTCATCCAAGAAGCCCCAGGGCTCCATGCTGGGGCCTCTCTTCCTTCCTGCTTTTTCAATTTGATATGAGAGCTCTGGACTGGAGCAGACACCTCCCTCTCCTTCACCGTTCTGCCTGGCCTGCTCGTCATGTTTCCTGTACACTCATTCAAAATTCAGAAAACTGAGTCTCATGCACATGATTACACATCTAGTAAGAGAAAGAGTCACATACAGCCCAACAGGTGTCTGAATTTGCCAATCTGACCTCTTTCTACAAGGCGAAGGATGCCATTTTGGATTCCTCCTCCACAAGGATGGAAGGGCACCTGGGACGATGGAAGGGCGGTCCAAAGCATCGCTGGGCACACTGCCTGTGGGTGTCCCTGAAGTGTGCACATGGATAAAGACAGGAATTAGACCCATTTTCTGTCCCAAGGAGCTCAATGGGACCCTGAGAGCATGTCAAACGTATGTACCCACTACCCGCAGTAGACTGAACAATGCCCACAAAGCCCCGGGGCCTGATAAGCCTGTGTATTTGCCGCAAGTGAGGAATTTCTCAAAAGTCTGCACTTTGGCCTCAAAATGGACGTAAACTGAGTGCTGAAAGTGAGAGGTACCATATATAAATATATATGCATATATATGCATATTTATATGCGCATATATAAATGGGAGATTTTTTAAGAAAAAAAGCTCTGTTGCTTTCAGCTCTTTAAGGAAAGCAGGCCGTTCCAAGCACATCCGTCGTCAGGGAGAGTGGACACTGTGGGTCCGAGAGCCACTATGAGACAGTGTCCCAGCTCATCCAACAGGCCCCGGGGTTCCATGCTGGGTCCTCTCTTCCTTCCTGTTTTTCAAATGTGACGTCAGAGCTCTGGACTGGATCAGACACCTCCCTGTCCTTCACCTCCCTGTCCTTCTCCAGGAACCATTTTGGCTTCCTCTTCTACAAGGTTAGATGGGAACATGGGACAATGGAATGGTCGCCCAAAGAATCGCTGGTCACACTGACTGTGGGTGGCCCTGAAGTCTACAGAAGGATACAGAGAGGAATTAGACACATTTTCTGTCCCAAGGAGCTCAATGGTTCCCTGAGAGCTTATAAAACGTATTGACCCACTACCCGCAGAGGACTGAACATTGACCACAAAGCCCCAGGGCCTGACAAGCCTGTGTATTTGCCGAAAGTAAGAAATTTCTCAAAAGTCCCCACTTTTGGCTCAAAATGGACGTGAACTGAGGGCTTAATGCCAGAGCTACCATATATATATGCATATATATATATATATATATATATATATATATATATATATATATATATGCACATATATATATGGTGGATTTTAGGAAAAAAGGCTGTGTTGTTTCAGGTCTTTAGGGAAGTCAACCTGTTCCAAGCACATCCGTCTTCCCGGATTGGGGACACAGGGTTTCCCAGAGCCACAATGAGACAGTGTCCCAGCTCATCAGATAGGCACCGGGGCTCCGTCCTGGGGCCTCTCTTCCTTCCTGCTTTTTCAATTTGATATCAGAGCTCTGGAATGGAGCAGACACGTCCCTGTCCTTCACCTTTCTGTCTGGGCTGCTCGTCTTGGTTCCTGTATACTCATTCAAAATTCAGAAAACTGAGTCTCATGCACATGATCACACAGCTAAGAAGAGATAGAGTCACATACAGCCCAACAAGGGTCTGAAGTTTGCCAAACTGACCTCTTTCTACCGGGCGAAGGATACCATTTTGGCTTCCTCTTCTACAAGGTTGGACGGGAACATGGGACGATGGAATGGTGGCCCAAAGCAGCGCTGGTCACACTGACTGTGGGTGGCCCTGAAGTCTACAGAAGGATACACAGTGGAATTAGACCCATTTTCTGTCCCAAGGAGCTCAATGGGACCCTGAGAGCTTGTCAAACGTATGTACTCACTTCTCGCAGAGGACTGAACAAGGCCACAATGCCCCAGGGCCTGACAAGCCTGTGTATGTGCCGCAAGTGAGCAATTTCTCAAAAGTCTGTACTTTGGGCTCAAAATGGACATGAACTCAGTGGTTAATGCCAGAACTACCATACGTATATGTGCATATATATGAATATATATGTTCATATATATGAATATATGTGCATATATGTGCATATATATAAATATATGTGCATATATATATCTATATATATATGCACATATATATATGGTGGATTTTTAGGAAAAAAGGCTGTGTTGCCCTCAGGTCTTTAGGGAAGGCAGGCCGTTGCAAGCACATCCGCCTTCCCGGATTGTGGATTCAGGGGTTCCCATAGACACAATGAGACAGTGTCCCAGCTCATCAAAGAGGCATGGGGCTCCGTCCTGGGGCCTCTGTTCCTTCCTGCTCTTCAATTTGTAATCAGAGCTCTGGACTGGAGCAGACACCTCCCTGTCCTTCACCTTTCTACCTGGGCTGCTCGTCATGGTTTCTGTACACGCATTCAAAATTCAGAAAAGTGATTCTCATACACGTGATCACACAGCTAATAAGTGACACAGTCACATACAGCCCAACAGGTGTCTGAAGTTTGCCAAACTGACCTCTTTCTACCAGGGGAAGGATGCCATTTTGCCTTCCTCGTCGACAAGTATGGAGGGGCACATGGGACGATGGAAGGGCGGCCCAAAGCATCGCTGGGAACACTGCAAGTGGGTGGCCCTGAAGTCTACAGGAGGATACAGAGAGGAATTAGACCCATTTTCTGTCCCAAAGGTGCTCAATGGGATGAGAGCTTGTCAAACGTATTGACCCACTACCCGCAGAGGACTGAACAAGGCCACAAAGCCCCAGGGCGTGACAAGCCTGTGTATGTTTCGCAAGTGAGCAATTTCTCAAAAGTCTGCACTTTGGGCTCAAAATGGATGTGAAGTGAGTGCTTAATGCCAGAGCTACCATATATATATATATACATACATATATATATATATATATATATATATGTATGTGTGTATATATATATATGCATATATATATATGCATATATATATATGCATATATATGTGCATATATATATGAATATATATGCACATATATATATCGTGGATTTTTAGGAAAGAAGTTTGTGTTGCCCTCAGGTCTTTAGGGAAGGCCGGCCGTTGCAAGCACATCCGCCTTCCCGGATTGTGGACTCAGGGGTTCCCAGAGCCACAGCGAGACAGTGTCCCAGCTCATCAAAGAGGCATGGGGCTCCGTCCTGGGGCCTCTCTTCCTTCCTGCTTCTTCAATTTGATATCAGAGCTCTGGACAGGCGCAGACACCTCCCTGTCCTTCACCTTTCTGGCTGGGCTGCTCGTCATGGTTCCTGTACACTCACTCAAATTTCAGAAAACCGAGTCTCATACACGTGATCACACAGCTAATAAGTGACAGAGTCCCATACAGCCCAACAGGTGTCTAAAGTTTGCCAACCTGACCTCTTTGTAGGAGTTGAAGGATTCCATTTTAGCTTCCTCCTCGACAAGGATGGAGGGGCACATGGGACGATGGAAGGGTGGCACACAGCCTGTGGGTGGCCATGAAGTCTGCAGAAAAATACAGAGAGGAATTAGACCCATTTTCTGTCCCAAGGATCTCAATGGGACCCTGAGAGCTTGTCAAAAGTATGTACCCACTACCCGCAGAGGACTGAACATTGCCCATAAAGCGCCAGGGCCTGACTAGCCTGTGTATTTGCCGCAAGTGAGCAATTTCTCAAAAGTCTGTACTTTGGGATCAACATGGACGTGAACTGAGTGCTTAATGCCAGAACTACCATATATATATATATATGCATATATATGAATATATATGCACATATATATGGTGGACTTTTAGGAAAAAAGGCTGTGTTGCCCTCAGGTGTTTAGGGAAGGCAGGCCGTTGCAAGCACATCCGCCTTCCCGGATTGTGGACACAGGGGGTCCCAGAGCCACAATGAGACAGTGTCCCAGCTCAACCAAGAGGCACCGGGGCTCCGTCCTGGGGCCTCTCTTCCTTCCTGCTTTTTCGATTAGACATCAGACCTCTGGACTGGATCAGAGACTTCCCTCTCCTTCACCTTTGTGCCTGAGTTGCTCGTCATGGTTCATGTACACTCATTCAAAATTCAGAAAACTGACTCTCATACACGTGATCACAGAGTCACATACAGCCCAACAGGTGTCTGACGTTTGCCAAACTGTCCTCTTTCTACTGGCGAACGATGTCATTTTGGGTTCCTCCTCGAGAAGGATGGATGGGCACATAGGACGATGGAATGGCGACCCAAAGAATCACTGGGCACACTGCCTGTGGGTGGTCTTGAAGTCGGCAGAAGGATACAGAGAGGAATTAGACCCATTTTCTATCCCAGGGAGCTCAATGGGACCTTGAGAGCTCATCAAATGTATGTACCCACTACCTGCAGAGTACTGAACATGGCCCACAAACCCCAAGGGCCTGACAAGCCTGTGTATTTGTCGCAAGTGAGCAATTTCTCAAAGTCTGCACTTTGGGCTCTAAATGGACGTGAACTGAGTGCTTAATGCCAGAGCTACCATATATATATATATGCATATATATATGCATATATATATATATATATATATGTGTATATATATATATATATATATATATATATATATATATATATATATATATGCATATATATGAATATATATTCACATATATATATCGTGGATTTTTAGGAAAAAATGTTGGTTGCCCTCAGGTCTTTAGGGACGGCAGGCCGTTCGATGCACATCCGCCTTCCCGGAGGGTGGACACAGGGGGTACCAGAGCTACAATGAGACAGTGTTGCAGCTCATCCAAGAAGCCCCGGGACTCCTTTCCTAGGACTCTGTTCCTTCCCGCTTTCTCAGTTTGAATAGAAACTTTTGGACTAGAGCAGTCACCTATCCGCGGTCACATTTCTTCCTGGGATGGTCGTGGGGGTCCGTGGATGCTCATTCATTCAAAAATAAGTCAACTAAGTCTCAGAGAGGAGATCACACGCCTAATAAGTGACAGAATCAGAGTGTGGACACAGGGGCTTCCAGAGCCACAATGCGACCTGGTCCCTTCTCATCCAAGAGGCCTGAGAACCCGGCTGTGCCCCCGCCTCCCCGTATTCTGGCCTAGCTGCTGCTCAGTACCCAGAGACCCCGGCTTTGAACCAAGACCCCAGACACCCCATCTCAGAACCCAGAGGTCTCAGGTCGCTATACAGGAGTCGGCACCCGGCCAGCCCTGATGTCTGACAGCAGCCTCAGGGTCCCCCCAGGCAGCGGACCATGCTCTGAGAAACACCTGTCCACCATACCGCCAGAGACTTCCTGTGCAGAATCTCTACGCCGACCCCACAGGCTGTTCACTACCACCCCACAGTTCCCCCGTCACGCTGCTTTAGAGTATTGGAGTTTTCCTTAAGCCTGAACCCCAACCTGTCCCCCAATCACAGACATGCCCAGAAATGCACACGGGTGCCAACGCCAGCCCCTCCTTCTCAGTTCTCACATCTCCCCGCTCCACCCCTGCTCTGCAGTCAGAAGCTGAGGGACCCCAATGGCAAATATGTTTCTTTACAAAACTCACAGCCCCTCCCAGCATGCGATGCCTGGGGGAGCAGGAGGGGCTGGGGCCTCACAGGCCTGAGATCCCAGGAGCATCAACCTCACCCCCAGCCACATCTGAAGGTGGGGAGGGCACAGAGGGACAATGCTCCCTCTCCAAGGTCACGACCGCGTGTCCAGTCGGCTCATGGATTCCTGCAAAGGCCTGCAGACGGCTGTGTCTGTTTCGGCCACGTCAGCGCCTGGTGGCCAGCGCTGTGTTCTGTGACACCGGGCATGGGCGTGGAGGGCCGTGAGGGGCCTGAAGCTGCGCGCAGCTCCGGGGCCTATTTGCTGCCCTCGGACCACCCCGGCGGACTACGGGGCAGGCGAGGGAGAGATGTGGAGTCCCGGGCTCAACTTAGAGCGGTCCCCAGCCCCCAGCATTGGCCAGGCATCTCTCAGGGCCGTCGCGTTCCACGGGGGTGAACTGCTGCGGCTGCGGGACGCATGAAAGGGCTCAGGCCCCCTCCCTCTGTCCCTGCCCCCTAAATCCCACTGCAACTTTGGAACCTAAGGACCTGGGAAAAAATAAGGGCTGACACTTACATGAAATGACTTTGTATATACACTGAAACCCTCGGAGGTGAATATCGTTAGGACCATCCACAGGTAACTGAGAAGCTGAGGTAGTAAGAGGCAGGGTAGAAACTGCTGCGTGTTCAAACCAGGCTCCTCCTGCAACCGCCTGTGAGAATGAGGCAATTGGGCACACGTGGTGGGGGGAGGAGCCGGGTTTGAACACGGGGCAATTGAAGACCAGAGCAGGTGCTCTTAAGCAGCGTCTTCTGCTGCCGCCCCACACCCCCGCTCGCTTTCCCAACAATGGTCTTGAAATACTCTGCACCTGACCCCAAGAAAAAAGTCAGGATGGTGGGGACAGCGGCTTCTGAGGCTTTGCGCTGCCCAACCTCCTCCAGAGCTGACGAAAGACGCTCAGGACATGGAGCCACCCCAAGGAGCTCCATGGAACCCAGAGTGCTTGTCAAACGCCCGTACCCACCTACCCGCAGAGGACTGAACATTGCCCACAAAGCCCACGGCCTGATAAGCCTGGGTATTTGCCGCAAGTGAGCAATTTCTCAAAAGTCTGCACTTTGGGCTCAAAATGGATGTAGAAGCTGAGTGCTTAATCCCTAGAGCTACCATATATATATGTATATACATATATGA
>NW_011920406.1:0-6374 GCF_000151845.1 Pteropus vampyrus
CAAGATTAAAAATAAAGTGCCTACCTAAAATGAATGTTAAGAAAATAATTTAATTTACAATGATGTTGAGCAATTTTGAATGATTTTAAAATATATCTAAACATTGGTATTATTTTATAGAATTATATACATATTTATTTGAACATGCCGTTGGATCTCTATGTAGTAAATATGTTACATTAAAAGTCACTCTGGAAACGTAGTTTTAAAGTCAAGCTCAATTAATTTTATTTAAAATTGAATCTGATGTTTATTAAATAGACATTTTAAATATACTAAATGTCAGTAGCTTTTAAATTTAAGTTGTAAAGTAAAGTTTTTATTTATTCACTTTAATTCTTCACTGTAGAGAATAATTATGTAGTCATGTCCATTGACTACATAATCAGGAGAAATTCTCCTTTTCACTTTGCATAATGATGCCACTGGCATCCCTTGCACGTTGACTCGGTAGTAAGAGAAGCATAGCTTAAAGGAATTTCAGAGGATACGATTGTTGTCGAATGATAGGCCTGTGAAGTATCTGTTTGGGTAGAATCGAGAGGTATTAAAGTCATCTGAACTGTAACTGAACAAGTTCATCAGAAGGTTTGTGCCAATTGCTCAGTTTGCAGGGATCTCATTCTCAAATTTTGACTTCGGTTTACAGACTCCACCGTTAGATAGCTTGTGTCCAACTGATAAGTAAAAGGGCTGTAATTTCCATGTTAAACCATTTTTGTGACTTGATATCTTTTGTTCTGCCATCACTTGTATGGGACTATAAGGACCATGAATACAAGGATTTTTTTTTTTTTTTTGATTCACCTGCCTCTGATCTTTGATTGCCTATCAACTTTCAAACACTATGACTGCTGCCTTCTTTGGTGTTCTTTCTTTATTCTTTTCTTTTCTATTCTTTCATTTCCTTTTCCTTTTATCTCTATTTTTATTTTACAGTAACTTTACTGGTTTGTTTTTGTTTTTTGTTTCTAATTTTGGGTGAAAAAGTTTATAATTTGGTTCCATATTGTTGCCTTTCTTTAAAAATCTTTATAGCCATGTCCTCTTTCATATTTCAGAGATATTCAATATTCAAAGGTGTAGGAAAATTGAGCTGCAGGGCTGGATGGCTGCGAGGGGCGAAGGTGGTGCCTGAGACGTCTCACAGGTCCCTTAGCACAGGGCAAATCACACCCCCAAGGAGGGAGAAGGGATCTCAAGTGCCGCTGGATGAGCTGTGAGGGATCATGGTGCAGCACCAGCTGGAAGCTGCCAAGGTTTCCAGCGTCGCCAATCAGAGCATGTGCGGACCTGGCCACGCCTCCACCCTCCCTCATGCCATCTGATTCCCGTGCTACAGCGGTTACGAATCCACTGAAGTCCAATCCAGCTCAGAAATGTAGTGAAGACGGGAGTCCTTCCCACACATCTACACCACTGATTTGGGAACAAATCCAGGAGCTCATCTGTGCCCCTCTTGAGAAGGTTCCATGTCTGATTCCATGAGAAGGATGCTGCAGGACTCATGTTTGCTCAAAGGCAACAGCGCACATGTAGAAACGGGAAAGAGATGAAAGTCAGCAGCACATTGAAGACTCGGAAGGAGTACAGCGACGTTTAATGTGTGGACTGGAAGAGGCAGGTCCTCAGGAGGTGAAACGATTCCAATGGGTAGCACTGAATCAGTTGTTTCGCCAGATCGTTCCTATTCAGACAAGGAGGAGATCTAAGTGGATTCCCTGAGCACAGAGTTCTCCCACGGAGATGTACCCATTGGCAGCGTCCCCGACCGGAGAATCCGATACCACAGCATTTGCTGAGTGTTGGAAGGAACGAAGGTTATTCCAATGCCAGATGCAAACTTCTGTTTCCTTTGCCTGAACAATCTTCTCTCACAACTCTTTCAAAAGAACTGTGTCTACTTTCCTTAGCATTTAAAGTCAGTCGGTCAGTGCCTCATACTGCACTTCTGCTGCCATACAAATGATTGGACAATAGCCCTTTGGCATTTGAAGTGACGCTCGAAATCCTTTATCACTGCACAGTTCCCGATCTGATTTCATGCCAGGGCCTCTTCATGGATCATAAATCCCAGGCCCATTTCAATTCACCATTTCTTTTAACAGGCCCTTCCAGACAAGTCATTATCTCAAATCTTCCAAAGGATTTGACCTTGGATTTTAGTACCTTCGGAATAATCCATCCTTCCAGATTTGTATTTCTCTCCCAACAATCCAAATGGAGTTCTTGAAAAGACTGAGTTAATAACTTCAAAGATCTTAGGTCAGTAGCTGGTCCGTGGTTAAGAAGCAATAAATTTCGGTATTATCATTTAAAATATCATCATCAGTATTTTCCTGATTAAGAGCAGATTCTTTTCTTAGTACCTTCTCTTTCATTCTAGATTTCTCAAGGCAATCTTTAAATTGCCTGAGAAGATTTCTTAACTACATAGACTACAGGCAAAGGTTATTATCTACAATCTTACCGGAGAGGGTTGTTTGGGTTCTGGCACCTGGGTTCAGGTTACCATTCTCTTGAGAATTGGTTGGTGTGACTCCTCCCTTCTCTCCTCAGAGCTGATTTCATGTGGATTGAAGGGAGGAAGGATGAAGGGGCTCGTCTCCAAGGTCGAAGGTTGGTCATTGATCAGAATGTAGTCTTTTTTGAGCCTCCGGCAGGGGCAGCCATTTCCCTATTTTGTGTAATTCCATGCTGGATTTCATCCTTCCACTCTGCCACAGCACCCAGTCCCATCTCTGCTTCACTAAATTTTGCTACCATAGACTGTGTCATTTACCCAGCAGGAAAGTCACTTTCCTTCTTTCACATTCATGACATCAGATTTACATTTGTTTTCTTTCTTGCCCACAAACCACTGCCCAGTTTTGCTTTCTAGGAATGTAGAAATGAAAAATAAAATATCTAAAGTCTCGAAAGTTAGAGAGAAAAACGGTGAAGCCCCTTTGCAATTCTGTTATTTCCCCTTATTTGCATTAACCTTGGGATGAAACAGAAAGTAATGCCAGATGAGCAAAAGAGAGTATACCCTGTAAGCCACTGTGGAAAAATTAAGTTATTAGGAATCTGTTTGCTATTATTTAAATTTAAAGTGGAAGAGCTCAAATAGTTTTTAAAAAGGTTATTTCATTTCGACATAATAACTTGCACTGCACTACTCTGCATTTTGAGTATGACACAGAAGACAGACAAAGCAGCCCAAAAACATACGCAGATTAAACGAACAACAGAAGTGCGCTAGTTTTTGTCCTCTGAGTTTCTACAGAGAGACATTGTCACTGAATCTCCTGCGCCCAGCTCAGAAATGCAGAGTGAAGCTGGTATTCGAAATTTAAGTAACGATTCTTACAATAAACGCTGTATTGGAAAATGAAAATGATCTGCTTACTAAAGGTAAAATGATTACAACTAGATAACTAATTCCTCCACCTACAGACAAAATTCACTTTGCTATCACCATGGAAGGCTCCTGATACCTGATACCTGAGGATGTGGGTCAGGAGAAGAGAAGGTCACTGCTGAAAATGAGGATCCTTTACACAAACATTCCAGCAGGAAGGGCAAGGATGCTGCATGGTTATTATTTTACCAACAACGATACAAGCCCTCCATGGCAGGGGTATTCTAGAGTCCTCAGGATTTGATCTGCCTGACCTCACGGAATGAGTCCAGGAGAGTTTGGTTTGAGGACACTTTGTCACTCCAGAAGAAAAGGGTTACTAGAAGTGGCATCTCTCTCATGAGTCAGGTGGTGCTGGGAAAATAAAATGGTCTTGGGATTAGAATCCCCACACCTACATGCCCCAGAAGAGAACCGGTATTCCTGCTAAAGTATTGGAAAGGATGAGCAGCGTCGAAACCAGTTACACACGGTGGAAAGAAAGGGCAGAATCTGTTGCAGTTCTGATCTTGTGGAGCCCATGAAGCACAACCAGACGGACCTGCAAGAATGTGTTCTAGAAGAAAAAGAAACATCCCAGAACCCCATTCACTCATGATCATCAGCCTCTGCTCTGAATAAAACTGTAAGCGAATCCCAGTCCTTGGTTCTAAAGAGCTTATTCGCTATACATGGTCTGTTACCGAACAAAACACATAAACCCATAGGGCTGAGGAAGCCTGTTATCCCATGTAAGGCAAGGAGGATACCCAGGTTGAAGTCAAGTTGTGTTTCTAACACAGAGAACACCGATTTTTACGTATTAAAAAATATACAAGAGTATGTGCATGTGTGCGTGTAATGACATATCTACAACACTTCTGATTTTAGAACGAAATCTTTACTCGATTGATATGTATTCACTTGTAGTGATACTTTGAATTACCTGGGAAAATTAAACTTCTATTGCAAAATTAATAGTGTAGATTGATGATATCTTCTTGGACTCCACAGAGAACACATAAACGAAAACAAAAAAAGGAAGTAAAAATGTAGAAAATGTTGAGAAAGTGAAAATTATTGTGTTCCCTATTTAATGGCCATGCTTAGAAAGAATGTCGTCAGAGAACCTAGAGTCCAAGGCTCCCCCTGACTTGCAGCTCAGCCAGGCCAGCAGCATCTCCGATTCGGCATGGCCCCCCTGTTCTCTCTACTCACCGCCGTGCTGGTGTTCAGCTATGGTCCTGGTGGGTCTCTAGGCTGTGACCTGTCTCAAGACCACATCCAGTTCAGCAAAGAGAACATCGCGCTTCTGCACCGAATGCAGAGAATCGGCTCTTTCCGCTGTCGGAAGGACAGAAAAAACTTCGGATTGCCACGGGAGATGGTATATGGCAGCCACATCCAGAAGGATCAGGCCATCACTGTCTTTCATGAGATGCTTCAGGAAACCTTCGACATTTTCAGCACAGAGCACTCCTCTGCTGCCTGGAACATGACCCTACTGCATGGGCTCCTCAGTGGACTCTATTGGCAGCTGGAAGACCTGGGCACCTGTTTGTTGCCAGAGATGAAGGAGGCAGAATCTGCCCTGGGAATGGAGGACTCTACATTAGCCGTGAAGAGGTACTTCCAGGGCATCCGTGTCTACCTCAAAGAGAAGCAATACAGTGACTGTGCCTGGGAGATTGTCAGAGTGGAAATCAAGAGAGCCTTCTCTTTATCAACAAAGTTGATAGAATGGTTCTGAAACCAGGATGGAGGCATGGACTCACCTCGATATGATTCCATTGTTGGTTGTGCCATATCATATTGCATATATAACATCGGACATTTCGAAAATATCTTTGTGCTGAAGTCACGGAAATTACTACTTTGATTCCTGATTCCTATTTATTTATTTATTTATTTAATATTTAATTTTTTGCAGTCCTTCTTGCATCTTTCATATTTAAAAATCGATGTAATGACATGTTCATCTTTACATTGTATTAAAATACATAAAACACTTTTACGTCTCTACGTTAAGTTTGTTTTTGCTTTATTTATTAAATTTCTATGTAAAAGGTTCTGGAATTTATTTATAAAATCAAAATCCAAACCCTCATTTTGTAACTGATAGTGAAGAATGGGTAGTATAATGTTTTTACCATTCATTCCATTCAGATGATGTGTGGAAGCTGAGTGTCTAATTTCAAACTGCGTAACTCTGATCAAGAAATACAGATACATAGAGTAAATATGGATAGTTCCTATTGTGTTTAAACTTTGTATCACCAAAAAGGAGTCAAAAACAGTACTGAGGTTTAAATTATATTAAATACCACAAAGCAAAAGAAAAGAAAGGAACAAAGAATAAACATGCCAGAAATTTTAGATACAAAGGAGGATAAAAAGGAAAAATAACATCAGATGTTTTCTCAAACTGGGAGACAGGTTCATGCACAAGTCTTATTGGTAGTTGGGAATATGGCTGTATGATGAACACAACTGCCATGGGAGGTATTACTAGGGGATGTCTTATTGCATCTTGTGTGGTAATTAGGGCATCAGAATGGATGCGGTCACTCACAGAGTGTACAATGAGCAAAGGACCTAAACATAATCCCGCAGACCCTCGGCGTTTCAGGGTTGGGTAGAAAAGAGTGTGCAAAAGGCACTGAGGGGGTAGGGGACAAATGAGCTAGAGGATGAACAGGGAAGCGTTCCAAAGACACAGTGGAGTTTGTAGGGCCAGTAGGCACAAACTCCCCAGTGGACCTGGAAACAGACACATTTGGTGTCCTCAGGATGATCTGCTTTAATAGAGTGAATAAGACACAAACCAGATGGGACTGGGTTGAAGAGGAAAAAGAAGAATGAGAATTTGAGACACTGTGGATAAAAACTAGGTTCATAAGGTCTTCTGGATCAGCAAGAGGTGGCCTGAGATTTCTGGACCTGGCAGCCATCCAGCTCCCTCTGACGAAACTTGCAAACATTCTTGTCCCTG
>NW_011920407.1:0-2296 GCF_000151845.1 Pteropus vampyrus
AATATTTTTTATCATTTTTTTTAACATGGAACGCATTCACGAAGTTGCATGTCATCCCTGCACAGGGGCCAGGCTAATCTCTGTATTGTTCCAATTTTAGTATATGTGTTGCCAAAGAAAGTGCTTTCTTCAAATACTTTAATTGCACTTTTTTAGTTAACATGTTATTTTTCTTTATTAATCTGTTAATATAGTAAATTATATAAATGGAATTTTTAATATTAGGATAATTCCGAGTACTTAGAATGAATCAAACTTGGTCATGATGTACAATGAGTTTGATATTTTGTAGCATTTTGTTTCCAATATTTTGTTTAGGGTATTGCAATTATGTTCATAGTGGTCTCAAA
This sequence comes from Pteropus vampyrus, assembly GCF_000151845.1. Classification (NCBI taxonomy): domain Eukaryota; kingdom Metazoa; phylum Chordata; class Mammalia; order Chiroptera; family Pteropodidae; genus Pteropus; species Pteropus vampyrus. The sequence continues at coordinate 351 of NW_011920407.1, forward strand.
TTGAAAAAGTGAGTGAGTGCTCCTTCTTTCTGTTTTCTAAAATTTTCTATATCTTCCAATTATATGTTTCTTGGAAGTTTAATAAAATTCTATTTTAAAAGTTTAGGCCTTTTTTGAGTAAAGTATTTAATTATCAGTGCTTTTTAAGATTCTGAGAAAATTTTGACATTTATTTCTTCTCAAATCAATCTTAGTGAGTCAGATTTCTTTACAACTCTTCTATTTTCTTTAAATTTTAAAATTCATATCTGTAACTTTGAAATTCGATTCCCAATTTTCTCTCCTAATTATGCTCTTTTTTATTTTTAATAATTCTTACTTGCACCTTCTCTTTTATTTTTTCTTTTATTAGTATTCTCAAAGTATCAACTATTGTTTCTATTGATATCAATTTTATCTTTATTTTTCTAGTAGATTAATTCCTTTTTTTTGGTTATTTCTCTCTAATTTTCTGGTACTTTTTCTGTTGTCCTTATTTCCTTCTTAGAGTGAATGCTATATACTTTAATTTTTATTTATTAACATAATGTTAATTTCCAAATACTTTAAAATTTCTTTACTTTTGATTTCTGAATTATTTACAAGTAGACATTTTAAAACTTTATTTAAAAATTTATTTTATTTATTGCTAAATTAATTGCATAATTTCAAGTTCATGGAGTGTGTATAATGTAAATTTTGAAAACCTCTTTTAAGTACTTGCTTAAAGACCAACTTTTGTAAATATTTTATTTTACCTGCAAAGATTATTTACTCTCTTATAAGAGAGTTCAGGAATTTTTATATGTCCATTAAATCAAGCTTATTTTCTATATTTTATACTTTTACTAATGTTTTTGGCTGTTGGGTCCATCAATAATTTAATAGTTCAGCAGATATTTATCGAGTACCTTCTTGGTATTAAATAATGCTATGATAAGAATGTGCCTCCCTAAAATTCACCTTAAAATTCTAACCCCCAAAGATAATAGTATTAGGAGGTAAGGACCGTAGAGGAGATTAGGTCATTAGGGTATAATTTCCAGAATGAGATTAATGCTTTCATAAAAAGAGACCACACAGAGCACTCTAGCCCCTTCTGCCACATGAGGATGACAGCAAGAAGTCTGCAACCTGAAAGGGACCCCTCACCTGACCATTCTGGCATGTTGATCTCAGACTTCCAGCTTCCAGAACTGTGTGAAATAAATTTCTGTTGTTTATAAGTTTCCCAGTGTGTGGTATTTGTTTATAGCAGCCCTAACAGACTAAGACAAATGAGGATATGGTAGTAAACAGAGAGACAAAAATCTCTGACTTTATGGTGCTAGTGTTATTTACATTAAGTAATAGAGGTGGATTTCAACGTGAAAAATGATAGGAAATTTCTTCCATGCATTTTCATAAATTATTGCATTATTTATTTCTAGGTTGTGCTATTAGAGTGTAAACATTTAGAATACTTAAATTTTCATGGAAAACTGAGACTTTTATCATTATATACTAGTTCTCCAAATCCTTAATAACATTTAAAATTATATTTCATCTGATGCTAATATAGCTAGTCAATATTATTATTATTATTATTATTATTATTATTAGCTTTGTGGTCAATATAACCCTGATTTATTTTCTCTTTGTTTACTTTTAATCTTCTTATGATTTTTAAATATTTGTAGTGTACAAGCTTTAAAAAGTATTTAACTGAGTTTATTTTTTATATACAGTATAAAAATCTGCATTATTGTGATAATGAATTTAGACCATTTATCTCTATTTTGATTAATATACTTGGTCTTATTTCTACCATCTTATTTTGTGGTATTTACCTTTGTTATCACAAGCCACTGGAGTTGTCATTAATGGAGCATAGCCTAATGTTTTTAGCATTATACCATTGTGTAAAGAAAGAGTGATGATGCAGCAAAGTGAGTGCTATGAGAATTCAATTTTTATCATGAAATTTT
>NW_011920408.1:0-2479 GCF_000151845.1 Pteropus vampyrus
GTATATAATTATGTATAGGTATATCCACTATTAGGGTTATGATATCTGTTTATATATTTAGAAAAAGTAATTTATCATCTGTATGTTTTGCAAACGTTTTTTTCCAATTTGTGGTTTTTATTTTAAATTTTTTAATATTGTCTTTTAAGAAAGAAACATTTTTATTTTAGTGGAATTCAATTTACCACTTTTATATTTCACAATTTCTATATACAGTCTAAGAAATTATCTCTCAAACCCAAGATGTCAAACAAAGATTTTCTTCTATTTTCTTTCATAAGTTTTATAATTTTAGGTCTTACATTAGGTCTAATTAATTTTGAGATAATTTTATAGTGTCAGAGAATTATTTTATTGCTTATAGATATCCAACTTTTTAGCTTTATTTGTTGTAAAGACAATCCTTTCCTCTTGAATTGACATCTTTCTTTAATAAATTGATCATCTATGTAAATCTATTTCTGAAGTGTCCTTTCCAGTCCCTTGATCTATACTTAGTCCAATATATTGCTGCCTAATTTTATGTCAACACTTTAATATGAATGAGTTTAGCTTATTGAAGACTTAATGTGGAAAGTTAGAATGTCATATTGGGGAAAAGTGTGAAATTTGTAGTCAGACAGTGGATTAACACCTCAGCTCTATAGAGTACTAACTGCATGATGTTCAGGTTGTGACCTTTTTCTTCTGAATATCAACTTCTCATTATAAGACTGTTAAGTAGAATAAACAACTTTTAATTATATAAGCATATCCCAGTGCCTGAGAAGAAAATAATTCATAAATGCTAGGTCCCTTTATCCTTTGTTCAGGATGTTTTAATACAAAAAAGATTAACTACCGTGCTTGTGATAGATAGTAACACTCATGCTGTATATTCATTAAAAAATAATAACTTTTTTTTGCTAAATATGTACTTATACCTTGCTGCAATAATTTCTACCTTATTTGGAGTAAAACATACTTTTTTTGGCCATGCTTAATCGCAGTATATATATATTACTGCGCAGTATATATATATTCAAAGAATAAGTAATTCTTTAGGAAGATATTCCTAAAGATGGGATAGTGTATATATATATCCCATCAGATAGAATACCTTCCTAAAGAATTACTTATTCTTTGAATTATAACAAATTGTATAAAAAATATAGTAACAGTGTTCTTTATATTGCACAGAATAGAATGGATTTTTTCAGCATTTTAATATGTTTACATTAGAGACTAGTGACCTAATTTATAAAACATTTGCTATTTTGTACTTTACATAAATCACAAACTAATTTATGCATTCTAGTTTGTGCTGCTAAAGCTCATCTCATGAATATGGGGAAGACAGCTAACTCACACAAAAAAAATATGTATTTGAATGGATGTTTTGAAGCATAGCAGAAAATGAATTTGGGAAGGAAATCTGGTTTTAGAGTTCAGTAAAAGCATTGTTAATGTTTGCTCTGTACTTCATGACACAGAATGCTGTATAGTTATAACAGTCATTCAAACTACTGTCACTCCTTTCTTTTCAAAATCTCACAGATTGAATAGGTTCATAGATATCGTACGAAGTTACTATTTAATACCAGCTACATAAAACTTGGATATTTTGTAAATGGAAATGGTAAAAGCTAACATTCTCTGAGTTAGTACATGCACTGTGTTGCTATCTAAAGGTTAATTCAATGTCGATGTAGTCTAATTTGAGGAATTTAAAATATTTATTTCTTTCAATATGCAGAAAATCTTGAGCCCACTAATTTTTAGAGACTACGGAATAGCAGAATATTTACAAAAATCTTTAAATCATATCCAAGTTTGTGGTATACCTATATCTCATGCTTATATGGGGTAATATATTATAAACTAATAATAAAATTTTCATAATTATTAAAATAAATCTGTTCTAATATGTTTTATTATTCCCCAAGTAAATTAATCTCGAATATAGTTGTGACACCCAACAAATATTCAACTCTATGTCATATAAAATTTAGGCTGAGAAATTAATTTGATTTTTAAAATTATGAGTTATAGAGTCCTTCAGAAACGTGATGTCCTCAGATCTCTCCCTTTGAAACAACAATAGGCTGAACATCTAAAACTCAACAAAAAAACACCCAAACTGCACCCCAGCACATCTGTTCATAAGAGCTACCACAGGTCAGAACCCCAGAAATAAAGAAACTGCCTCTTGCAGCCACAAGAGCTACTTGCAGGAGGAGGTGGAGGGGAGAAGGTGCGGGGACTTCTCTGATCAGCCTGCTTGGAAGTGCAGGAACTTCTAGCAGCCGGCCCACTTGCAAAACCAATACGGAGCCGCAGCTCCCAACTCCCAACCCAGAGAGCCCCTCCCTCCATACCCTCTGAGATCAATCACCTCAGAGTCCCAGGGGAATCTGAGCAAACACTACCAAAAGTGTTGCTGACACTAGCAGACTGAATACGAGTACAGTGGGATTAATACCTACAAGAAAATAAAGAC
>NW_011920409.1:0-5327 GCF_000151845.1 Pteropus vampyrus
TCACTGACTTTTTACGAACCATTCTCAAGCCTAACTGTAAGAACAATTAATATGTGACGAACATGTGTTCTCCTCGTAAACATTCCTGTACTTTCAAAAAGGAGACCTTTATTAAATTCCAAGCATGTGCACCATGGTGACACACCCTTTTAAATTTCCACTTTCATCCTCACTGGCTTTGCAGATTGTCAAACGGTTGCTCAAGACTATGAAAATCAAAATTCCGAGGAAGTATAAAGAAAATTTTATTTTACTAAAAATCAGAACAGAAATTAATGAAATTTCTAAACAAAAAAAAAATAGAGAAACTCAATTAGACCAAAAGTGGTTCTTTGGAATGATCAATAGTATGGATAAACCTCAAGTAAATCGAGAGACAGAAAGAGAGAGGCAGAGAGCGGGAGGGAGGGCAGCTGGGAAGCGGACGGAGGAAGAGATGGAGGGAGCGAGGTGGGTGGAACAAGTTACCTGAAACAGGAATGGAAAGGGTGATTTTATTATAGACACAGCAGATATGAAAGGGGCAATATGGCAATACTACATTCAACTGTACATGTACAGATGGATCTTGAGATAATCATGCTAAGCAAAATAAGTCACACAGAAAACGTTGAACTATATGATTTCACTCATATGTGGGATATAAAACTGAAAGCAACAAACATGACAGAAAACAGAGACTCATGGACAGGGACAGTGCATTAGTGATTACCAGAGGGAAACGGGGGAGGCGCAAGATAGACAGGGGTGAAAGAGGTCAAATGTTTTGTGACGGAAGGACGTCCCACTTTGGGTGGTGAACACACAGTGCAATATATATATGCATGACATACCGTTGAATGATACACTTGAAACTTATTTGATTTTATTAATGTCACCCCAGTAATTTTTAAGAAAAAGAGATTAATTAATCAATAAATAACTGAAACAACTTGGAAGAAATGGATTGGTTACTCAATAACCATAAACTACTAACACTCACCCATGTGAAATAGTGTGCATATTCCAATATCTGTTATAGACATCAAATCAGTAGTTAAAAACCCAAACCTTTGGTGAAAAAAATCCCAGATGGAAAATACCAGAACAAACGATTCATAAGTTTTAAGTCGCGCGTCATTCTGAATAGTTTGATGAACTCTCTCGCCATCCCACAATGCCCCAGTACATGAATCATCCCTTTGTCCAGCGTATCCACTACCCACCTGTTAGTCACTTGGTAGCCGTGTACGTTATAAGATTGACTGTTGAGGTTCTGCGGTGCTTGTGTTCAAGGAAACATTATTTTACTTAATAACGGCCCCAAAGCGCAAGAGCAGTGATGCCGGCAATCCACATATGCCAAACAGAAGCCTTAAAGTGTGTGTATGTATAGGAATACACATAGGACATATACGGTTCGCTGCTATCCATGGTTATGGGTACCCCCTGGGAGTCTCGGAATGTATCCCCTGTGGATACGTGGGATACATTCCCACCGTAACTCAAAGAATATAGTGAAAAAATGGTTAAAGAAATTAAAATGCTACATTAGAAAATACCCATTAAATGCAAAAGAAAGCTGTAATGGGGGACCCAAAGAACAAAAAGATATGAGACACAGGAGAAAAAGAAGTACGATGGCAGATGTAAGTCTACCTTTATCGATAAGAACACTAAATATGAACAGATTAAACAATCCAAAGACAGACATTCACGGATGGTTTTAAAAAGTAAAAGAAGATGCAACTGTATGCCGTCTACGGGAAACACAGTCTAGGGTCAAAAGATACAGATGGACTCACAGTGAAAGTAGGGGAGAAGATACATCATCAAACCAGCAATCACAAGAAAGCTGGAGTGGGTATCCAATCATCAAGCACTCACTTTTAATGTTATACGTACATTTACCACACGACCCAGCAATTCTACTCGTACAGAATTCTTTCCACGAGAAGTGAAAACATGTCTATACAAAGACCTGTACTCAAACATCCATGTCAACTTTATTCATAATCGCCAAACCTAGAAACAATCCAAGTGATCAACCCCTGGAATATGGATGAAAGGAAAACAAACAGGTACACCCACACAAAGGAGTACTGCACAGTACTAAAAACGAACTACCGATGCACATAACAGCATGGATGCATCTCAAGTATGCTAAATTAAAGAAGCCGGACCCAAAAGGCTACACGTTACATGCTTTCATGTAAAGGGCATTCTGGAAAAGCCACAACTATAGGCACAGAAGTACATCCGTGGTTGCCAGGCTATGGGAGAGGAAGAAGGATCCCGATGGCAAATGGCACAAGGGAACATGATCAATTGATGGAAATTTTCCATATTTTCATTGTGGTGGCGGTTACACGATTGTATACAGTTCTCAAAACTCTACAAACAGCACACTTGAAATGTAAATTTGATCTTAGTACCTCTGACTATTGTTTTCTTTAAAGGAAAAGGATCTGATAAGGCAAGTATTTAAATTTTGATGACTGTATGCCGTTTCGACCATGAGCTAATAAAAATAAAGGTCTTATTTCAGAACCCATCACAGACCTGGCCCTCTCCCGGTATTCCGCATGCCAACAGAAGGCACCACCGTGCTCATTACCAAACGCAGAAACGGTCTTAACCATTTACATCTTCCTTGCCTTCATCTTAAGTCCAAATCCTTGCTGAGTTCCGTCCATCTTCCTTCTCACATATCTGTCTAATGCTGCCACTTTTTCCCCGTGTCCGCAGCGTAGCTCAAAGCGTTACGGCCTTACAAGTTCCACACGCTGCCCCACCGTGCCATGGGAGCCAAGAGACAGGGAAGGCCTAAGAAGTCTTAATGTAGACACTCCTCTCCATAGAATGAGGTCTTTATTAGGGACCCGCAAGTTGCTGTTTGGTTTGTTTTGGGCCTGTGTCATCCATCTGTGGCATTTTCACAACACTCGCAGACACAGCTAACCTTCCATCCCGACCTCTCTGCTTCCCCCACAGCTCCTCTCTACTGTACCGCAGATCTGTCTTCTGCTTTAAATGCGCTGATCCGATTTTCACCTGGCAAGGATATCAAAACAGATTTTTATTCTGAGTCATCAAGATGCCATGACAACGAATCTTCCCAAAAATCTCTTTAAAAATTATAATAGGAGCACTGCGTAATAATGAAGATATGGCACATGAAACAGTGCATAAAATGTTATTTCAAAACCATCTAGAGGTCCGCACTTAGAGAAAATGACCTAACGTGGTGCCTGCCTTCTGGGCATCTTTTCTCTGCCTTTTTCTAAAATTATGAGATGGGAGGGGAGAGGTAATGCCTTTATACTAGTGTATCTGCTGCTTTGTGTGCTTAATTTATACCATCGGCTACTTTCCACAATGATAATCATGATGAGATTGTTGGTACTGACATCGAGAGCAGCAAACACATGTACAGACTTTGTAATGGACCAGAAACCGTTCTTTGTGATGCGTGTATGCTGACTCGTCACCTCCACCTTATTTCATGCACTTAGGACACCTCATGTTCCATCCGTACACATGTCCGATGTAATCTGATGAATACCGCTGCACGTGTTCGCCTGCCTTTTGATCCAGAGAACGCCTGACCCTGAGGTGCGTTCCAGAGTTTAGAGTCAGATCCCACGCCTCTTCCTGTTCCTCTCTGGTGTGGGTACAAATCTGACTCTGCCCTTGCTGGCTAGGTCACTTTGGACAAACGACTTCACCTCTTAAACTCCACCTCAGTTACCTCATCTGTAAAAAGGGATGATAACATTAAAATGCTTCCCTCACCGTGGTGCTGTGCAGACTCACTGACTTCTGAAATTATACATGAAGAGAGAGAGAGAGAGAGAGGGATAGAGCGCACAGTAGTAAGTCACCAGAAGTGTGGGCTTTTATTCTCATGTCTCTTCACTTCTGCTTTCTCCTTGTACCCATTATCTCTCTCTCCCGCTGGCTCCCCCACATCTCTCTCCCCGCCCCCCACACATTCACTGCCCCCACTTCCACTCCACTCGCTCTTCCCTTTGCCTCTTTTCTCAGACTCGCTATCCAAAACACTGTTTACCATCTCTTCATGATTAAGCTCAGAAAATATTAATACGGCAGCCTTTAAATAATGAACACAAAATTAAGAAAAAGCTACACAATAAAACAAGCAATGTGAGAACGACACAAGAATGAAAAGATCCAATCAAAATTTTACTATTAACAGTTTCATGTCTTTACCAGATTTACGTGTTACTTTGAGGTAGGTGAAATGGACACGATAGAAACGATGGCAGTAAGAGAAACATACGGTGAGGCCTTTGGCCTTTAAATTTCAGTTTTCAAAAGGTTTATTTTTATCATTTATATACTCATTTTCTAGCGTGATCCAGGGACCCCTTACGTTTCCAAGCATTATAGGAACCATATGAACAGGTCACTAGGGTTCTAATTTCCTAGAGAAGTTTCCACTCCGAGTCGCCATTGTGCGCATGAAGTTGAAACTCAGGCACCGCATTCAGGATTCCCAGTAAACCTATAAGTGCGGTGGAATCCTCATTATGCTAATACAAACACATCCTCCCCCACGCCCCCTGAGCTCAGGTCTTGAGTCCCTGAAGAGCTGAACTGATAGTGCAAAGTCCATCCAGTGAGTCGAAGGTCCCCTTGACACCGTCTCTCCGGAACATGGTCCGGGAAATGAGGAAACAGCAACAATATTAACAGCAGTAACCACGGCAGCTAGAATTGATGGGGAAGAATAGCAGGGTGAGAGAGGACAAGTACAGAACTGGCCACATGACAAGAGCAGGGTATACGGACATTCTTTCAAGTGCATACAAAAGATTCACCATGGTAGACCGAATCCGGGGCCATAAAACAAATCTGACCAAATGTAAAAGAGTTGAAATCATATGAAGAATGTTGTCCGACCAAAGAAGAAAAACCACCAACATATAAAAAAATGTTAAGAAGAAAATCTCTGACCACAAGGGAATGAAACCACACACTTCCAAATAATCCATGGGGCAAACGACAATACTCAGGGGAAATACGGAAATACTTTGAAGTGGATGAAACTGAAAATACGACATATCGAAATGTGCAGGATGTAGTGAAAGCAGTACTAGGCGGTAAATGTACAGTCACAAATGTTTGTATCGAAAGGAAATAAAGGACCTAGATCAATAACAAAAGCTTCCTCCTTAGGAACCTAGAAAAAGAATAGCAAAATAAACTCAAAGCAAGCAGCATAGGGGAAATCAAGTTGGCATCAGAAATGAGAAAACGGAATGCAGACGATCAATGAAACCAAAAGCCGGATCTTTGAAAAGGACAACAAAGTTCACAGCATT
>NW_011920410.1:0-7932 GCF_000151845.1 Pteropus vampyrus
GTTTTCTCACAGCCATTACATTTATAGGGTTTCTCACCTGTGTGTATTCTGTGATGTGCTCTGAGGGCTGAATAATGGGCGAAAGATCTCCCGCAGTCAGTACATTTATAGGGTTTCTCCCCTGTGTGAATTCTCTGATGTGTTCTGAGAACAGATATATAGGCAAAAGACCTCCCACATTCATTACACTCATAGGGTTTCTCCCCTGTGTGAATTCTGTGATGCGCTTTGAAGGTTGAATTATCAGCAAAAGTTTTCCCACATTCATTACACTCATAGGGTTTCTCCCCTGTATGAATTCTCTGATGTACACTGAGGTGGGTCTTGTTAGAGAAAGTTTTCCCACATTCAATACATTCATAGGGTTTCTCCCCACTGTGAATTCTCTGATGTTCTTTGAGCTGTGCAATTTTGGAGAACGATTTCCCATAGTCATTAGTTTGATAGGGCTTTATCCCTGTGTGTGTTCTGTGGTGTACTAAGACAGCAGAGTTCTTGTAAGATTTCCCACATCCATTGTTATCATAAGGCTTCTCCTTATGAACTATCACATGTTCACTGAGGTTTGATGTCTGACAAAAAGTTTTCCCACATTCATTACATGCATAGAGATTAACGCCCATATGAGTTCCAGGATAATGAATAGGGTGTGAATTTGAACAAAAGGATTTCCCGCATTCATTGCCTTGAGTTTTTTCCCCTGAGCAGGTCCTCTGATGCTGAATGAGGTGTGCATTCTTGTAAAATAATCTCCTGCATTTATTACTTTCTCATGACTCCTCTCCTGTGGTACTTTCCTGATGTACACTGAGGGGTGAGTTTTGATGCAAGAATTCTCCATATTTATCAAATTTGCAGAATTTCTCTTCTGTTTGAGTTCTCTGATATACTCTAAGGTCTAATTCCTGGAAGAAGGCATTTGTACATCCATGAAAAACACAGTACATATCTCCAGTTGGTGTTTTCTGGGCTGAGCTCTGGCTCAAGTTTTCTTCACATTTACTTCTTGCAAAAGCCTGTCCTGGAGCAGCTCTCTGAGGTTGAGTAAGGGGTGAATTCTTACTGAAGTTATTTTCATTTTTATTACATTCATAGTGCATCATAACCATGTGAACTTGATTGTATTTCGCAGTGGTGGTTTTGTCACAGGATCTACTACATTCATTAAGATCAAAGCATTTCTCCTTTGTGCCGGTTCTCGCGTGGTTAAAGAGAGTTGCTTTGTCACAGTTTTTCTTAAATTCACAATCCTGACAAGATTCTTCTCCTATTAGAGAACTCTGAGCTGTAACACAGACAACAGTCTCATCGTGTGAAACTTTTCCAAACTCACTACATTCAGAAGATTGCTCCAGAGTTTGAATTTTCTGATGATCCTGCCTAAGACTGAAAGCTTTCACGTTTTTATTATATTTGTAAGACCTCTCTCCAGTATGAGTTTTCTCATGATTAATAACAAACTGTAACTTTTCACAGACATTCATGTAATTGGCCTTCTTTCTGGAACAATTTCTATCACTAATAATTAATTCAGAAACAAATGGTGAACTCGTTCTACATGAGTCACATTTACAAGGCATTTTTCCTGAAAAATCTGGAATCGAATCCAAGTTAATTCGTTTTCCTAAAACTTTCTGACCTTCTTTATTCAGTGTTTTGTTATCAATGAATATTACTACTTGCCACAATGGTTTCTCTTGTTTTTCCTGATTCCCCTCAATGTGGACATCAACCTTATAATATCCTAAAATGAGAAAAATTGAAAGTATCTTATGAACCTTATATTTCTCATAAGGAGCTTAAGGCCATGTTTTGTTATCTATTGTATTGTTTCTGGTAATTTTCAAAAGATTAGTAATTCATGCACAGAAACAGACACACACACTCTCCTCATCCATATCGTTTAAACAAAAAACAGCTATTATATTCAGTGCTGGCCAAGATGAAAAAAAAAATTAACAAACAAATGAAGATGCTACAAAATGGAAAGGTGGACTTTAGGACTTAAGAAATGGCACTACAGAGAATTCCAAGATTTTCTTTCTGCGTGCTGGCCTGCTGGAAAAGCCTGCAAACCAAAGTCAACAATAGGCGGAGACTAAAAAAGTTCCAAGAAAAGCCTGTTCCTTCTAGCCAACGATCTGAGGAAAAGATGGTCTAACAAAGAACTGTTCTGACAATATCCACTATACTCAAGCCTCCCTACTTCCAAAAAGAAAAAAAAAAAGAAAAAAGAAAAAGAAAAAGGAAGACAAGATTCTTCTCTGTGGTTCTGCCATAAATATAAAGGATGTGAACACTCTTGCAAAATTTTCCGCCACGAGCCACAGCAAGAGCGCATAGAAATGGTCATGAAGAATCCTGAGAAATTCCCATTCAAAAGGAATTCTTGGACATGGTTAACAGCAGGCATTGCCAAAATTTCACCTGGAAACATATTCCTATCTACTCTATAAAATCGGCATAGGCAAGAGGAACAAATCTGTTGCTTTAGGGTACTCATGGCTAACTCAGAGCAGGTAGGAGGGAAAAAAAAGAAAAAAAAGAAGTATAGAAAAAAAAAAAAGGCAGGAATACACAGTAGGCCCAATATTACAACTAGAAGAGATGAAGCAGTACTTGTGAAAACCATACCCTGAAAAACCAAAGACACAATATATTAAAAAGCAGCTGAATTCACATTATTGTCAAATGCATTTGAGTGTTCATAAAGACAGATCATATTCTGGGCTATAAAACAAATATTTATAAAAGAAGAGAAATCATATACAGTGTGATCTCAAGCTATCAAGAAATTATGCTGGAAATCAGGTGCGCAAAATTATTTGGAAAAATAAAACATATTTGTAAATTAATATACTTTCAATTAAACCATGGGTCAATGAAGACATCTCAGAAAAAAGTAAGATATTTTTAAGTAAATGAAATCTAAAACTGTTCAAACTATAGAAATTTATGAAATACAGCTAAAGTAGTACTCAGATAATTTTGTAGTTTATAGAGATAAATTTATAGTTTAAAATTATATACATTAGGGGAAAAAAAGACCTTTAACCAGTTACCTAAGCTTTGAGAAACTATACGAAGAGAAGTTAAATATAAAGAAAGCAAAAGATAGAAAATAATAAAGATCAGAGGATACAATGAAATTGAAAACACTCAAACCAAAGCTTACTTCTTTGAAAAGATTTTTAAATAATAAAAAGCCAGTGGAGGAAAATCGAGAAGACACATTCTCAGTATCAGAAATAAATGCAAAAGAAAATATAACTACCAACATAATAGGCATTAAAAAGATAATAAAGAATATTAAGAGAAATTCTATGCCCATAAAGTTGATAATTTACATAAAATGTACACATTCCTTGAAAACAAAAAACTACTAAACTCTCTCATGAAGAAGAAATAAGCCAAATAGATCTATTTAAGAAATTGAATATGTGGTCAAGAAATATGTAATTGAAAAAGCAGCTCTAGGACTAGATGGTGTTAACTAGTGAATTTTACCAAACATTGAAAGACGAAATAATACCAATTTTACATAATCTCTTCAAGAAAATGCAAGATGTGGGAATATTTCCTAAGTCATTTTATGAGGCCTGTATTATCTTCATAACAAAACCAAAGACAATTCAAGAAAGAAACCCTATGTAATATTCCTCATAACATAAATGTAAAAATACTGAAAAACAGTAAGCAAAAGGACACAGTGCTATATTAAAATAAATAATAAATCAGGACCAAGTGAGATTCATCCCAAGAATGCAAACTGTCGCAACATTCAAAAAAATCAATCAATGTGATTCACCATATTCACTGTCTAAAGATTAAAACCACAATCACATCAATTACAGAAAAAAAAAAATTCACTAAATTCAAAATCCATTCATCAACCTAATAAAAGGAATCCACGAAAAGCCTACAGGTAACATCACATCTAAGAGTGAGAGCCTGAATGCTTTAACCCTAAGACTCAGGAAAAGACAAGGGGGTTTACTCTCAGCACTTCTACTCAAGACAGCAATGTAAGTTCCAACTAATGCAATAAGGCAAGAATGAAAATGAAAGATACAGAGTAAGCCTACACAGAAAAATCACAAAATGATCTTTAAAAAAGCTCCTTGAACTAATAAGTGTTTTCAGCAAAGGAAAAATACAAAGCCAATACATGAAAGCCAATAATATACAAATAATAATCAACTGGAATTTGAAATCAAATACACAACATAATTTCCCATAGCACCAATACACGCCACTTGGTATCTGTATGCTAAAAATTACTGATGAAAGAAATCAAAGAAATACTAAATAGAGAGGTACATGTTATTCAGGAATTAGAAAACTATATTTTTTATGCTGATTTTGTTTGATTTATAGTCAATGCACTTCAAGCTGAAATTCCAACATTTTTATAAATATCAGAAGCTTGTTTTAAAATTCATAAAGTCATCTGAACATAAAATTCCGGTGGATTCAGTACTACCTGATGTCAAAAATTAAAAAGCTAGTGTAAGAAAGTTAATATGGTATTGGCATAAGGAAAGATATGGAGATAAATAGAGACGCCACAGAAATATGCAATCTCAGACATATAGAATGCAATCTTAGACACACACATACTGACACATACTGAAATGCAATGCAAATATACACTCATCTGTTTTCTAAGATCATGCAAATGTTACTCAAAGGAGAAATGATAATCTTTTCAACAAACGCTGCTAGAATAACTGGACTCCCTTTTCAAAAATTTTAACTTGACATATAACTCATACTTTCTATAAAAATTAATACCAAATGGAACACAAAGTGTAAAATGTGAAATTTAAAAGTTTCTAGGAAAAAAAAAATCACAGGAATAAATCTGTTAAGAGTTCTGACATTTCTAGACAGGACGACAAAAGCATAGTCCTTACGGAAAATTAAAAATTGTACTTTATTAATGTTAATGTTCAGTTTCAGCCAGACTTCTCTGAAACCATGCCAACAGAAGTAGAGCGCAGCTCACTACTGTCAAGTGGGGAGAGGTTCCCCACTAAACCTCCACTGAAACCCATGGGAGATAGAGAAGGTTAACACTGGGCAGGGTTGAGAGATCGGACTCTCACTGGCCTTCTGCTTGTACTAACCACCCTGTATTCCATTAAGTGCCAGCAATACTACCTCATCTTCATTCTTCTTTCCATCTTTCAGAATCTTATTGGTTTTTTATGTATAATTTTAAGTATTTAACTGTAGTTAGTGAATAGGAAAGAATGTTTATGCCATCGTTCTCATTTAATGCTTTCTATCTTATTCTTTTCCTAAGCACAGTTATGAACATGTTTTCCTTAACATCACATAGACTATATCTAGTTCTGCTCTAAGCCACCTGAATCCGATTTTTTGTTTTGACCCATAAGTAAGTTTACCTCAGGATTCTTTACCCACTGTTCTGATAGGACAGTGGACATGTCAAAACCAATTGTCTATGGATCATATTTGTTTCCCTGAACTTTTTGTTTCACTAATTTATTAAACTATCCCACCTCTAGCTGCAAACTACTTAACTACTCAGAGCTTTACATAAATCCTTCATATCTAATAAAGCAAGTCCTCCCACAGTGCTCTTCTAAAGGGATTTAGTTTGATATTACATCTTTACAAGTATGTCTCCACATGAATTTTTATGGAAAAGTGCTTTTTGGTTTTCTTAGGATTAACTAAAGTTGCAGCCATTTCATTGCTTTATTCTAAGATATAGTCTATAATTTGTCTTCCAGTTGATCAATTTTAAATTTCACTTTTAAATTCTTCATTATTATATTTTTGTTATTGCTCTTGACTAGTTTCTTAATATAAATGAGACTACAAATTACCTCTGTTCGCTAATTCAGCTATAACTAAAAGTTTCTAGTATGCACATTTATTTTTATTACTTTCTAAATGTCATGCAATTTTGAAATTGATTTCCTTCTTAATATACTGTTTAATAGAGATAATTTTCCAAAGTTCCATATCAAGGTTTTTTGTCTACTCATTTCATCATTGCTTTCTACATTTATCGAACTATGTTGAGAGAATATTATTTGTGGTGATTCTAATTAGTTGAATTTATTGGTGTTTAGAATAAAACTATATTTTCACTGTCTTATGATAATTCCAAGGGAACTTGAAAGGCTTGTCCTTTAATTTCAGCATACACATATGCAACTATGTGGTCCACTTTAATACAAATATCATTTATATCTTCTATAGCCATATTTATTAAATATGCCACAGGATTTATTATTCCATCAGATGAGGTACAGCAGGTCCTCAAATAAATTCCTTTCATTAAATGTCATTTAGTTACAACGTTGATGAGAAAAAAAAATCAATTCCCTACAAGGACCACTGTCTGTGTGGAGTTGGCATGTTCTCCCCACGTCTGTGTGGATTTCCTCTGGGTCCTCGAGTTTCCTCTCACATCCCAAATGTGCATGTTAGGTGAACTGGTGTGTCTACATTAACCCCATGTCTGAATGCGCGTGGTGTGTGAATGCACCCTGAGATGGAATGGTATCCTGCCCAGGGTGGGTTTCTGCCTTGAGCTGAGCTGCGGGGATATGGCCACCTGAAAAACGGAACTGGAATAAGCGGGTTAGATAATAATGATTAATCTTTCTTAAATGTATGTCTAGCTCAGATTTACATCAATGGTAATATTAGAAGTCTTTTGGATCTTTATTTTGAAGTTTGGTGATGTTTCTGCCCTAACAACTCAGTTCTTCTTTATATCAGTGAAGACTGTAATAAAGGTGGTTTTATTACAGTTCATTTCACTTAAGTCAATTTCCAGGAACCTACTGACAACATTAAGTGAAGAATTATGATCTCATAATTCAAGCGAATCTTAAAGTCTTAGAAATTCATATTTTGTTTTATGATCATTGATATCATATTGCTTAGTGCAGCTATTCAAATACTCTTGCGCTATCAGGATTTCTTTAAAGATAATGAATTTATTGCCTAAATATAAACCTGAAAGATAACAGAATTTAAACCCTAAATTATTTATTTTTATTGACTTAACAACTTTACCATTCTTTTATTTTATAATCTTTCTAACATACTATTGAGGGATATCTTTTTTAGCCAATCAGTATGATTAGACAAAGGCCAAAAAGCACATGAAAAAACTGCTTGGCATCGTTAGTGATCAGGAAAATAGTTAAGGACTAAATTATGTCTCAGTCAAATTCATATTTTGAAGCCCTAACTCCCAATGTGACTGCATTTAGAGATAAGACCTTTAGAGAGGTAACGGAGGTTAACGTGATAAAGGAGAGGCCCTATTTCTGTAGAACTGATATCCTTATAAAAACGGGAAGAAACATCAGACACCTTTCTCTCTCCATGAATGCAAAGAGGAAAGGCCCGGTGAGGACACCGTGAGAAGGTGCTCATCTGCAAGGCAGGAAGAGAGGCCTCACCACAAATCAACCCTGCTGGCACCCTCTTCTTGGACTTTCAGCCTACAGCACTCTGATAAATAAATTTGTTTTTTAAGCCACCCAGGCTATGGTATTTTGTTATGCCGGTCCAGCTGACTAATACAGAAATGCAAATCAAAACCTCAATGACATAGCACCTCACATCCACTCAGATGACTACAATCAAAAAGTGAGATAATTAAGTACTGGTGAAGATGTAGAAAATTTAGAACCCTCATATGCCATCATTAGGATTATGAAATGATACAGCGCCTTTGGAAAACAGTTTGGCAGTTCTACAGAGTTATCACATAGCCAGAAATTCCGCTCCTACCTATATGGTCAAGAGAAATAAAAGCACATGTCATGCAAAAACTTGTAAATGGATTTTACATCAGCATTACTCAATAACAGCCAAAAGGTTCACGGACTGATGAATGGACAAACAAATGTGGTATATCCAGACAAAGGAATATTA
>NW_011920411.1:0-2980 GCF_000151845.1 Pteropus vampyrus
TTCCGCTTTCGGGGGGCGGGGGAAGCGCGCGGAAAGCGGGGCTCGGACGCCTCCCTGCCGCTGCCCTGGCCGGAGTGCCGCGCGGGCGCACGGGGTCTGCTCCAGCCGCGGCCCCGCCCCGCCCCCGCCCCCGCGGGCGTCCCTGTGCCGCCCGCCTGCGCCGCCCATCCCCCCGGGGCTGCGTGGACCCCGGTCCGGCGCTCAGCCCTCCCACCGGCCCCTCGCGGCCGCGTGGTTCGCGCCCCTCGGCCCCTCGCGGCCGCGGTTCGCGCCCCTCCCCTGCTCTGTCCCCCGCCCCGGCAGGTGCCCCCAGGACTGTGGCCCCCAGGACCGTGGCCCCCAGGCGAGGGCAGCCTTCGCCTGCTCGCTCACTCCTATGCCCCGGAGCCTCCGAGGCGCCCGCCCCTTGGTGTTGAATGAACGTGTTGAATAAACGCAGCTCCGCCCTCAGCTGTGGCTGGAGCCACCTGCCCGCCATCCCTGCGCTCCCTTTACAGGTGGCCCCCGCGATCCTGTCCCACAGCCCAGAGGAGCCAGCCCTGACAGAGCCTGGGAGAGAAAGGCCACGGCGAGCTCACCCAGTGGCTCCAGTGGATGGAACAGGAAGCCAGGGGACTCCTCAGATACCGGGCACGGGAAGCCATGTGGCTCAGTGAGTCGCCATTGTCCCCTGGCCTGGGTCGTCAGGCTCCCCTGCACCCGAGAGGACAAGCGCTGCTCTGGATGGAGTACCGCGGGGCGGAGGAGTGTTGGCCCCGTGAAGAGACGCGGGTTCCGGCTGCGGCGCGCGGTTAACTGGGCGTGCGCCCCCCTCGTGGCACCTCGGCTTCTGGTTTCTCCACCGGAAAAACGGAAACTGATCGAACACAAGACCTGCTTCTAAATGATGTTTACATAGAAGGTCGAAAGAGGACGTTGCTGGATTTATTTTTGCTTGGTTTGGGTGCTTTTATTAACCGACTCTGTACTTTTCCGGCGAGCATCTGCTGCGTGGCCTCACGTGTGGCTGGAGTGGTCGGTAGAAATGCAGCAGTTGTGGGGGGCGCAGGATTAGGAGGGTCGGATCGACTGCTCTCAGGCTGCAGTTCAGCATGGCTCTGCGTTTGCTCCCTCCCTTCCACTCGACAGCGCACAGGAACCTCCACACGCGTGCAAACGTGTGCTGACCTCACCTGGGGGTCACTGTTCACCACTCAGGTTGAGAGTCGTGTCTTGTCTGTCTTCCCTTCAGCAACAGTCAGACAAACCAACAGCTCTGTGGGCACCTTCGCGTTCTTTGGCTGCTGCACCAGCGTCCACAAACGGCCCCCACAGCTCTTCAGGCCGGAGAGCTGACGCCAGACATGGGGGCTGCGCCCCTTCCGAGGAGTCACGGGAAGGCGCTATCACCTGGACTTCCCCAGCTTCTGGAGGCACCCACATCCATGGCTCCAGGTGCCTCCCTCCATCTTCAGAGCCAGCAGTGGCACTGAAGTCCTTGTCACGTGCATGGCGCTGACACCGAGCCCCTCCCACTTACAAGGACCCTCGTGATTAACAAGGCCCACCCCGCTGAGGCAAGGCCCTCCTGCTACCTAGGTCAGCCGGCGAGCAAACTCCAGGCTGTCTTCAGCCCGACGCCCCTCGCTATGGTGAGGTGACACAGGCACGGGTCTGGAGACGGCGACACGGACCTCTTTGGGGGCTCGTTCTGGCATCCACACCCACCAGGATGCTTGGCACATTGTAGGCATACAATGCAGGTTTCTTAATTAAAACAAAACAAATAAATACAGCTTTAAATTCGTTCACAGGCTATTGAATCGACCTGTTCTCGCCGTATTGTCTTATGAACATGTGTTATTTTCTGTGTTTAAGACGTCACTTTTCCTCTACCTTAAATCTCTATGACAGTTGCCAAAGTTTCCAAAGACATAGCTTCTTGTGCGTCCTCAGCGCAGACCGGCAGAACCTCAAGCCACGTGCAGTCTCGGCGTGACGACTCAGCGACCAGAAGGCAGGCCGCCACGTCAGAGCCGAGCAGCAGTGACGTGGCGGGGTCCGAGGGCCCATGTCGGCTCCCGCATGCCGCAGCCTGGCGCTGAGCCCACCCCCCCAGCCTGGCAGACAAGGCCGGGCCCAGTCGGTTAAAACCGAGCCGTGTTGGTCGGCAATGCGGCTGGCGCCATGCCTGCGAGATCTGCCTTCTCCTTAGAGCCCATCTGGAGGTTGCTCTCTGGGTCCTGACATTCGTCCCACAGTCACAGCAGGGTAGGACGTGCACCCTGGGGCCCCGAGAGCTTGGCCGAGATGCAAACCTGGAAGCTGCACAATTGTAAGTAGGCTGACGGCAGGCATTCTGCAGTGCAAATCGGAAGGAAGAAAAGCTGCTTCGGGCTCCGTGCGCAGAGTCCTCGTCCAGCAGGCCGTGGAAAGCTGGAGACGCTGTGCACACAGAGACCAGGCCCAGCTCCCTGTTGGGGGGAGGCAGAAGCAGCAGGCTGGAGTCGTGAACCTCTGACATTGTCCGCGACAGAGTGCAGGGTGAGCACCCGTCCGCTGCTCGGGGGCAGTCCGTAGCTTCTCGAGGGCAGAACGTCCACTCATGAGATACCAGGGGAGGACGCTCAGATGGGGCACCCACGCGGCTCGCTCCAGCTTCTGAGCCATCGGGAGAGTTCCGTTTCTCGGGCCTTGGCTCAGCCTGTCCGAAGCACGCGCTGGCTAGAGTCAGCAGCAGCGTCAGACGTTCCATACCCAGATCTGGTGTCGGGAGGCAGATGACAAGAGAAAGGGAAGCGGCTGGGGGACACGGCACGGTCACCGAGCGCCACCCTCCCAGCTCCCGCTCGACGCCTCAGCCCAGTGTGGAGGCTGAGCTCGCTCTGCTCGGCCGAGTTCTGTTGTAGACGCGCTCATCCACCTGCCGTTGGACCGAGACCTGTCCAAGGGGTTGCTGCCCACTTCCTGCCACCTGGCTTAGTCCAGGGGGCGTGGGGGG
>NW_011920412.1:0-7922 GCF_000151845.1 Pteropus vampyrus
TCCCTGATAGTCCTCAGGCATCCATCTACACCCTGGACTGTAGACAAGCTCCCATGGGATAGGAGACGGGGAAGGACACAGGCAGTCCCTGTGGCCTCAGGAAAATCCATCATCACAGGCCCCATGGCACTGAGTGTTGTCAGCAAGGAAAGTCACATCCATGGGACCAACTTCACCCACTTTCCCTGGAGCAGGCTCTGGGTTCATCTACCACTTCAGGCCCCAGCTCCTCTCATGCCAACCCCCCTCTCCCTGACTTCACACCTGAAAGCTTGGGCAGCTGAGCCTGGGCCAAGGTAGCTCTGTGCCTGGAATTCCTCCCGGATCTCACATCTCAGATCTCGTCCCTGGGACACAGGGCTCCGTGGCCACTTCTGAGCATAGGAACCTGGAAGGGATTAGAAGTCAGTGGACTCAGCTCTGACCCCTGGAAGAGCTGAGTCCATGCTGTGGAGGACGGTCCACCTGCTGGGGTGGTCCACGGCTCTGACCCCGAATTTTAGACAAGGCAGTTTGCCTTTTGAAAGGGAAAAAGAACCCAGTGCAACAGGCACTGAGTTTTAAAACTTGAATCACCAGGCAAATTTTCTGTATCTTCATGAGATTTTTTCATTGTTTTGTTTTTCTAGAAAGTTGAGACAACTTGACTATAAAAGTGGGAAGGACATTGTGATCCAGCATCTACTTAAATTGTAGTTAGTGTATATTGAACTTATTTTAAATGAGAGGAATGTCTTATCCCGAGGCCTTAACAGGCTGAGGGTTGTGTCTCACTTTCCCACCTGTGTGTGTCACTGTGAGAGTCACTAATGTACCAGATCTGACAGCAATAGTCGGCCTCGTCCTCAGGCTGGAGCCCGGAGATAAGCAGAAGCCCTGCATTGGCCGAGGCGTCTTTGGATCCAGAGAAGCAGCTGGGGACCCCGGAGCCCTGGTCCTTATTGGAGTCTGAGTAGAAACTCAGGAGATACCGGGGAGGGCTCCCTGGCTTCTGCTGGAACCAGTTTATCCAGTGGCCACCAACAGTGAAGCCACTGCTCAGGGTGCAGGTGCGTCTGGCTGTTGCTCCCGGAGAAGCAGAGAGGGAGGGCGGCTGAGTCAGCACAGGCCGGGAGAGGGAACCTGCAAACACAGACAAACGTGGTCGCTGGCACAAGAAATCAGAGAAAATTTTGCAGGATTTTGAGCAAGAGGGTGGTGATGTTGGGGGTTACCCCGGATCCCCAATAGCTGTCCCCACCTGTGCATTGAGAGAGGAGCACGAGGAGAATGGGGGTCCAGGCCATGGTGCACGCAGCCCCTGAGCTCACAGTGGGGCTGGGCTGCCCAGGCCTCCTTTTCTTCTCCACCCTCTGCCAGAGGAGGGGCTGTGCATGCAAATGTGTGTCCATCCAGTGACCACCCAGCCCCTCCCTGAGCCCTGGTGCTGGAGCTCAGTTCACTCCCAGACTGAGGAGGATGGAGATTGGCTTCACCCCCTTGGAGAGCCCTGGAGGAAGCACCTGCTGAGACCACGCAA
Organism: Pteropus vampyrus; assembly: GCF_000151845.1. Taxonomy (NCBI): domain Eukaryota; kingdom Metazoa; phylum Chordata; class Mammalia; order Chiroptera; family Pteropodidae; genus Pteropus; species Pteropus vampyrus. Next base: position 1,520 of record NW_011920412.1, read on the forward strand.
AGGTCCCTGCTTGCGGGACTCTGCCAGCCCAGAGAGGACACAGCTGCTGAGTCCCAACAGGGAGCACAGAGAACAGGCCCCAATCCCAGGTTCCTTCGAGTGAATGGTCCTCAGTGAGCCATTGTGTAGGGACCAACAAGTCAGTCCCACAGCGCCCCCTGCTGATGTCAGCACGCACACCGCCCCATGGCCCAGAGCCCTGAGAACCTGGTTTGTGCAGCTCAGCAGGTCCCTGTCTCTATTCACACACCCATGGGCTGATTCCTAGTTAATGTGATTCTGATACGCCAAACATTGATTTTTATTTGTTTGTACTTTTTGATTTCTGTGATTTCGTTCTCTTTCAATTGTCTTTCTACAGAAAGGTTTCTTGATTACAAAACTGTATTTCCCATGTCTTTTTGTTAATTTGAAAATATTCAGATGTGGTTCCATAGTATAGCAGTTAGCACGTCCGCTTTACACGTAGAAGGTCCTGGTTTCACGCTCCAGTGAAGCCACAGTCCATGGTCTACTGCCATGCCAACCCAAACAAGCTGGATGCCTGATCTAGGAAGCTAAGCAGGGTCGAGCCTGGTTAGTACTTGGATGGTTAGTACTTATTTATGCCTACAGCACCTAAGAAGACCAGGTGCTGTAGGCATAAATAATAATAATGAATAAAAATTAAAAAAAAGAAAATATTCTAGGCTGCTCTTGGGCTTAATGTTTTTCACATAAAAATAAGAAAAAGGTTACATATCCCAATAATTATGAATGATATTTATAAGATTAAATTTATAACATTGATAATCAAGTAATCTTTATTTTTTGATTTTTGATTTAATCTATCCTCTGTATCAACACGTCTATTTCTATGTTTATTTAAGTTTTCTTTTTTCCCCCTTTGTTGGATATTTATTTTGTATTACAATCCCCTCAATCTTCCTTTGGCAGGTGGCTGTCAGGAGTCCATGCGGTGAGTCCGTGTGGGGTCGGGGGAGAAGGGGCTGCGATCAAGCTCCATCCATGTCCTTGTCCTCAGTAGAGCGACCTCTGCCAAGGCATCAGATGACACAGTCTGGAGTTGTCATTTCACTAAAGTGGTGACTGAAGTGGAAACACTCTCAGAATGGAGACTCAGGAACTGTCTTAGGAAAATGTTTGGGTCCTGAGGCTGCCGTGCGTGTCCCAGGCAGGTGCCACAGACTTTCCTGTGCTGTGGTCCTTGCATGGTGATGGTGGCCTCCCGCTGCCATTCCGCTGTTTCTGAGGAGAATCCTGTTCCTGAAAAAATGTTTTCTGCTGTGTCAAGGCGAACACAGGCTGGATGTGTGAAGTCAGCAATAGCTCAGTTTAAAGCTTCCTAACATCAGCGGTTCCTGAGACAGCGCAGAGCCTCAGCCGCTCATCACTGAGAAAAACAGTACAGTGCAGAGAAGATGCTCAGTGCCACTGATCGCTAGGGAACGGCAAGTCAAAACTGAAGCGAGATATCGCTTCTCCCAGACTAGAAGAGCTGTGAGAAAAATGAGATATAATAACAGTTTTTTTGTGTGAAGATGAGTGGAAATTGCAACCTTAATACAAAGTTGGTAGAAGTTTAACCAATGCAGCCATACTGGAAAACTTCTGATGGGTTTCTCAAAAAATTTAATATAAAGATACCATATGAAGATCCCGGTCCTAGGTGTCTATCCAAGATACGAAAAGAGCTATCCACAAAAACGAAATCAAAAACATGTACACAAATGTTCCCAGCACATGCACAAATAGTCCTAGCAGGTTTATGCGTTATAGACAGGAGATGAAAAATAACCTAATGTCCACCAGTGGATGAACGGATAAGTGAACCGAACTATGTCCAAACAACACAATATTATACGTCAGAAGAAAAAAAGGATGATCACTCAGGTCACAACAATGGATCTCAGAAATATTTGCCAAAGAAGAAAGTGAAACGAACAGTCACAAAGTCCACCTCTTTTGTACTTCCGTGTCTGTGAAGTCTCCAGAACAGGCATATCTACTGAGACAGGCAGTGGATCAGTTGTTACCAAGGGTTGAGTAGAGATCTGATGAGGAGTGATGCAGATGTGTGGGGACTTCACTCTGAGGGATGATGGAAATGTTCTAAAGTTAGATTTTGGGAATGGTTGCACAACCATGTGACTATTCTACACATGATTCTGTTGTACATTTTTAACTGAAAAACTTTACGCCATGTAAATGATATCGAAATATAAATTCCAGCAAAGGAGGAAAAGAGAAAACTTGAAATAAATGTATACACTTTTAATGAACTACGATAGCGAGTGGCTATCACTGACCAGGGGTAGGAGAAGAAGGTAGATATTAATTCCAGAAATGGGGGCTGCAATAATCATGATATGTTTTCTTATTTTGTTTTGCATATGTGTACGTGTGTATTGTAAACAAATATTATATTTCCTCCTCTTTTTCCCTTATTATGTAAGGTAAGATATTATAACTTTATACAATATTATTTATGTATTGTTAATTTTTTACCATAATATTTAAATTACCAAAGAGAAGGTTAAACATCAATCAAGCACTTTCAGTTGGATGCACAATAGTTGTATAATTTTAGGCAGAATTAGAATCCAGGATGTGGAACAGCACAGCCTGAGGGGAGGGGCGGCGTCCATGACTGAGCACTGTGGGGGGAGCCTGTCTCTGGTCGGGCAGAGCTGCAGCCCCTGGCCAAGTGTGCAGCCCCCGCACGATGGAGAAACTGCCCCTACAGCAAAGCGAGGGCTAGAGCTATGCTATTCTATCACGACAAGGCCGGTAGGAGCAGAAGTTCCTGTCAACAGTCCCACATCTCTGCTGTGGAGAGGTGGAGACAGGAGGGGACTATGTCCCCGAGGTCACAGTCACTGTGGCTCTGGGTTCTGACGGAAGACTTTTTATCAGAGATCCAGTCTGGCTGAAAGTGTCCCGGTAGTGTCCCAGGGAATGACAGCCCAGCCCCGAGAGCACAGGGGAGGATGTGTCTCTGTCCCCATGGACCGTGATCCCGTGTGAGCAGCATGAGGCTGCTGTCCCAGAATAAATGCCATAACAAGCACCATTGCTGACTGGAGCCCTGAGTGGTCAGGGGGCTGTGATACCCACGGGAATGGAGACTCGCCCTGGGACCCTGAGCATCAACTCAGCCCAGTGGAGCAGGTGTTCAGGCCGTGTCCTGCTGCCCTAATAACAAGACCCAGGTCACACTCATGTCACTGGTGTTTCCTGCTGAGGGAGATTCTGTCTCCTGATGATTCTAACCTTCAAGACGGCTGTGTCAGCACCGGCCTAACCCTGACTTCTGGGGGAACAGACATGCCCCAACTGTGGAGTCCAGGTCACTATACACTCAGTTCAAAGAGAGCCGTGTGTGTGTGTGTGTGTGTGTGTTTGTGTGTGTGAGACAATGAGGTCACGCCTCCCCCTGTCTCTCTGACGGCTTCTCCACAAAATGAGAGGTGATTCTCCATGACAACCCTCCTTGAAGCTGATGATTCCCTATAAGACCCTCTGGGTGCTAGAGCCTGGATCTCGAGGGAAAATGTCTTAAAAATATTCTCCTTGGAGCAGAATTTATTTTAGGCAGTGAAGACGCATTTGAAAGCAGACGGGCCCTGTCAACAACCTCCCTTGATCAGAAGTCCATATCTTGTGGAGTGGGAGAAATATGGCTGTTTCCATCCCTGCAGGCACGAGACCCACAGATGTAGGGTCTTCAGGTCTCAGGAAGCACAGGGCAGGAGATGGCCACACAGCCCCTCCTTCATGCTCTCGACACCACAGCTAAGCCCCAACACTGTCCCCTGTGGTTCCCAGATGTCTATCTGTGGGCGACCATGAGGCAGTGCTCCCTTTATTGTGCAAAGGGGCTAAAGCATGGGATTCAGGGACCCGAGGGAAACGTTTCGTGGTGGATACACTGTCCTGAAGGTTCTTAGGAAACAGAGATTCTGGAGGGTGAAAGAGCAAAGTCATATCCTGAAACACGCAGCTGATCCTTTCTCTGTGGATGACCACGAGACTCACCTTGTGTAGGGCATCAGTCATTTCTGGAGAAGGAAAAAAACTTAATAGATTCCATGTGCAAATACCTAAAGGTTGGATGAAGACATCACTTTTAGGAAAATGTAATAACTTCACTTTTTTATTGAACAGAGGAACTGAGAGTGGTGGGGATGCTCAGAAACCCAGAGTGTGAGGATGGGGCAGGAAAGGTACCATGAGGTGTTTCCATCCTGTTCCACATCTGGTCATCATCGTCCCGAGAGATGGAGCCCTGGGGAATGGAAACAACGGCAAGGACTTGTCTTTTTTCTCTGAAAGGTTAATGTGGACATGGAGTTAATACCTGAAGAGTGAGAGAGAGGGACCAGGAAGGTGAGGGATGCAGCAGCGGAGTAGAGAAAATGATGGACAGTGTCAGGGGTTTTGGCAGCGAGAGTCTATACAAATTAGACCAATGGGAAGTGTAGGATGGTTCATGGAGGATGAAGTCGCGTCTGTCCATGACCTTGGTGAGAATCAACATACGAGTTATGGACACATCAGTAGTAACAGAAGACTCATATTTAATGGGATATGATTTCTGGATAACTTAGCTTGTCCTGGTCATCAGTAGAGGTGCAGACACAGTATTTTTCTTGTTCGTGACTCCACGCCCAATGGGCATGTGCAGTGGGACTCTGTCACCGCACCTGTGTGCACCTCGGATGCTCTGTGCCGGCTGAGGTAACCTGGCTCTGCCTTTCCTCCTTTCATGGATGTGTCTTCCTGCAGAGGAGCCTCCCCTACAAGAGGCTCCACAGAAGCTTCCTGATAAAGGTTCTCAAGGCCCAAGTCTGAGGGCCCAGGGGTTTTTGTCTCACTTCCTCATCATCTGAGTCACTGTGAGTAACTGAAGCTGCTCCCACTGAAATGAGCTGTAGCACAGTAATAGTCAGCCTCGTCCTCGGGCTGGAGCCCGGAGATGAGCAGAAGCCCTGCGTTGGCCGAGGCGTCTTTGGATCCAGAGAAGCGGCTGGGGACCCCGGAGCCCTGGTGCTTATTGGAGTCTGAGTAGAAACTCAGGAGATACCGGGGAGGGCTCCCTGGGTTCTGCTGGAACCAGTATATCCAGTAGCCACCAACACTGAAGCCACTGCTCAGGGTGCAGGTGAGTCTGGCTGATGCTCCCAGAGATGCAGAGAGGGAGGGCGGCTGAGTCAGCACAGGCTGGGAGAGGGAACCTGCAAACACAGACAATTGTCAGGGTTGGATTAGAGACCAAGATAAAGTTTCTGGGGAGACTGAGCATGAAGGGAATGAAATTCAAACCGAGATCTGGTCCTGAGACCTGTCCCCACCTGTGCACTGAGAGAGGAGCACGAGGAGGACGGGGGTCCAGGCCATGGTGCACGCAGCCCCTGAGCCCACAGTGGGGCTGGGCTGCCCCAGGCCTCCTTTTCTTCTCCACCCTCCGCCAGAGGAGGGGCTGTGCATGCAAATGTGTGTCCATCCAGTGACCGCCCAGCCCCTCTCTGAGCCCAGGTGCTGAAGCTCAGCTCATAGTCAGACTGAGGAGGACGAAGGTTGGCTTTATCCCCTGGGAGAGCCCTGGAAGGAAGCACCTGCTGACACCACACAAAGAACCTTGCTCGGGGGACATTGCTAAGCCAGCGAGGACACAGCTGCTTAGTCCCATCAGGGAGCACAAGGCCCACCCCCAAGGCCCAGGCTCCTTTGAGTGAGTGGTCCTCACTGAGCAGCTGTGTAGGAACCACAGGGTAGTCCCACAGCGCCCTCTTGTGGTCGTAGGGCACATACATCTCCATGGATCGAATTTCTGAAAGTCCGGCTGGTTTGTGCAGCTCACAAGGTCCTTCTCTCTAGTCACACACCCAGGGCCTAATTCCCAGTAAATGTGATTCGGATACACTGTACATTGATTTTTAATTATTTGTACTTTATAGTTTCTGCAACAGCGTTAGTATCTTTCAATTGTTCTTTATAAAAAATATATCTTGCCATATTATATTTCTCACGCTTTTTAATTAATTTGAAAATACTATAAACAACTCTTGGACTTAACTTAATATAAATGTAGGAAAAATGTATCATTTCCCAATATTTATGACTAGTACTTCAAAGATTAAATTTATAATATTGATAAACCAAATAATCATTGTTTTTAGATTTTTTTGATATTAATTGATCCTCTGTATCAACACATCTATTTCTATATTCATTCAAGTTTTCTCTTTTCCTCCTTTCCTGTAATTTTTATTTCATCTTACAATGTCCTCAGACATTCCTTGGCAGGTGGCTGTCAGGAGTCCATGTGGTAACACTGTGTGGGGTGGGGGGAGAAGGGGCTAAGGTTAAGCACCAGGCATTCTTGTCCCCAGTGGAACAG
>NW_011920413.1:0-1094 GCF_000151845.1 Pteropus vampyrus
GCCACGTGTCCCTGGCAGCCACTAACCCCCGATGTGCCCAGCTCTTTAAAACGGGCAGGCGTTCATGTGTGACAACCATGTCCCCGAGCATGCCTGTGCCACACGCTGGCCTGGACACCACAGACGTCCCGCTGGATAAAGCCGGCCGGCGGACGGTCAGTGAGCCCTCACGAAGACGCTGTCCAGTGGCTCCGGGCAGCCAGTGCTGTGGCAGTCCAGCATCAGGGCCCGCTGAGTGACCGGGTCCGCTCAGGGTCCCCAGCGACGGCCGGGGGCGCACACGCACCGCGCAGGCCTGGGCCCCACGCACCGGGGTCCTGAGGGGGACGCCGCCCATCCCTCGCTTCACTGCCACTGTCCCTCAGACGCGTCATCGTCTCGTCCGCCTGCCACTCTGCCGGGGGCGCTGGCCACCGTCCCTGGATCCTGGGAAAGCAGCTGCCAGGGACCCGCAAGCCCAGACGCGCCCCACCCCCAACCGCCCCCGAGACAGGCCTGGCGCCAGCGCGTGGGCCCGCGGGCACGGGGACCGGAGCCCGCCCAGCCGAGGCCGCGTGTCCGCCCTGCTCTGGCAGGGAGGGTGCTGAGGACCAGCCAGTGCCCGGGGTCCGGCCGAGGAGCGCCAGCCGGGTGACACTCCTAATGGCTTATTAGAAATTAATATTTAATTCTCTGCTGTGGATTTAGCTTAATTATTCAATTTATGATTGCAATTCTGAGAGACCCAGAAGCAAAACGCTCACTCTGAGCGGGGGACAGTCGGGGAGGCCTCGCTGAGTGCGCCCGCCCCTCGGCTTGCGGGCTCCTCCTGGCCCCACTGAGGTGCCTCACGCTGCAGCAGGACACCTTCCTCCGCCAGGACTGACTGAGGATGTGCCCTTCCTGACCTCCCCTGGGCTGGGGCCGAGTCCCTGCACCTAAGGGGGTCGCTGCAGCAGGACGCCACCTGCAGCCCACGCCTGGACACGGGAGGACAGTGGTCAGCCTCACCCGTGTCCCCTGGGGGCTCTGACCTGGGCTCCGGACTAAGACAGGGACCTCTCATGTCACAGATCCTGTGCCAAGCTCCATGGAGGTCAGTGACTCATCCTGTC
>NW_011920414.1:0-1333 GCF_000151845.1 Pteropus vampyrus
AATTCTTATTTTAGGCGCTTAACCCAGTGAACTCATTCTGACAACCACCTTGTGAAGAGCCGCTACCACTCCCTCCATTTACAGATGAAGAAAACTGTGGCTTAGATGACAAGACTCGTCATTTCCCGACACTCCCCTTACATCCTTTCCCGGGGTCCACTGGCCGACTGCAGCCCTCAAGTCTCACTCAAGCCCTCTCCCCAGGCACCTTGGCTCAACAGTGATCCATTCCACAGTCTTATAATTATTGTGCTGAGTGGTGACTATTTGCACAGTCGATTCTCACTAGTCTGAAAGCTCCTCTAAATCTTTATAAATTCTCAAGTGTCTAAGGATGTTTCATTTTAAAAAGGGAAGGGGCAATGCTGGCCTCCTGAGACGAGGTCGTGGGCCAACGGGCTGGGCCAGGTTGCCCTGTAAATCTATCTCTATCTTGTATCTCCAGCTCCTGGCACATAAATAGAAGTATGCACCAGGGCTGGGACTAAGGTGGAGAAAGAGAGGCACTGGCCACAGGTGCAGAATTGAAGGTGGTTGCCAAAACAGTCGGGCACCGAGATCAATTTTCACGCAATATTCCGAAAAATCAGAATTCATGGAAAACATTCCTTAATGAGCAAATACCAAATTTTAAATCAAGACAGGATCATTATTACTGATTTTTCCTTGTGCCCCAGGCTCAGCATCACACCGTTACTACGTGTGTCGACTGAATGAATGAATGATTCTTTGTACCTGCACATCTGCTGCACTCTCTTACTCAAGACACCTAAAAAGCCTCTTGACTAAAGAGTAGGGGACAGGGGACCTCCGACTAACACACTTGGCTACTTGTCTGAAAGAGGAAGTAACGACATAAGCACATCTCATTCTATAGAATTTGGCCCCTTCCTAGAGACCAGGAAAAACCATAGAATGTCACTTCAGAAGGGCCCAGGTTCCAAACTCAGTCAGGCTAACTTGGACTGTGTGACCATGGGCAAAATTCTGTGTGTAAAATAAAGATCATCCCCCTGTCTCTCAGGTTATCAGAAGGATTAAAAGAGGAAGCACGTCAGGCACCTAGAAGCTCACAGTGGACTTGGAAGGAATGTTAGTTTTTCTCTCTCCTTCCTTAAAATAATGATCTCCGGAGTGAACTATTTTTATAGCTAGTACTTCTTTCTCCACTGTACGGCTTTTTTTTTTTTTTTTCAAAGTAGAGATATGTTCCTATTTTTTTAAAAAAGTTTTAATCTAGGAGAAAATAAGCTTTTATTAGACGTCAGCCAGCAAATCGCTTTAGAGGATAATTTTAAAAGTCTTATACTATTAATCACTGCAAGTAGCTGGG
>NW_011920415.1:0-2019 GCF_000151845.1 Pteropus vampyrus
CTGATGCCCTATGGAGTGTCCAGTCATTTCTTAGGACTATAGTATGGCACAGGAAAGAATGGTTAACATGGCCTTGAGGAAAACTGTATATGAGTACAATTGCCTGTCCATGTACATGGAAACTGCTTCTGATTTCATAACTGAAATGTAAAACAAAACATTTGCAAAATTTTCTACCATGCCTTGAGAGAATATTTTTTTACAGTTTTGGTAGAGAGATGTTTTAGAGGTTTTCATTTGGTCTTCCTCACTATGCTAGCTCTTAGCTCTTAGCTCTTAGCTCATAGGCCTGGATCACCATAAGGTAGGTACACCAATTAACAAGTATAGTAGCTAAGTATGCACTAAGTAACTATAGAGAAGTGACCACTGGATGGGTTTGTGGAACCAGGAAACATTGAGAACTGAACTTTCTCTAGGACTCTATTTACTAGCTGGACTCTACTACCTAGAGTAGAGCCCCAATTCTAACAGAGACCATGATGGTGCCTTCAATTTCTGGGTATCGATCTCAATATAAGCCATGTTCAATAATCCTCAGTGTCTGGGTATTCCCCTCTTCCTAGAATAAAACTGCTTAAGTGGCCATAGTTACTTTAGAGTAGGTCTCAGGGAATCATCGTAGTGTATAATAAACATGCTGTTTTAGAGTTCTTACACTTAAGGATCCAGGTACCTCTCTAGTTAATAAGTTCTAGATCTGAAAATTGGTACAGGTCTAAGAACTAAGTAACAGATTGACTCTTTTGTAATAACTTCAGCCTTCTGATCCTCCATTCTTGCCTTGTTCTTATAGCAGAGCCTTACTACCTACCCATCTATTTTGTCTTTTATGGAGATGGTTAATAGAGCATGTGTCCAGTGGGCCAAGACTCTTTGAACTTTGCCAGTTCTTAGAGTAATTTCAGCCTTCTGATTTGTGGTTAAATGCTTCTATCTGGACTCTATTGCCCCATTATCTTCAGAGTATTAATGAGCCTACATTTGTAACTTCTTTTGCCACTTTCAGATCTGGTATGCAGAGGACAGCCACCCATGGAACTTCTTAGTGATGCTAGTGTCTATGCCAGGTTATTTATAGTGTCTTTGGTGAATGTTGTCCTGCATCTTCCAATTGAACATTATTTTCGATGAGTCTTCTGTCCTTAGATAATGCCTATTATGATATGACCACTTCTCTCTTTATTCTACCTTCTTCCAGGACAACCTAAGCATTTTCACTTTGCTGAGAATTAGCCATGATTGTTTTCAAGCTTAAAAGAGCCAACCTACAGAAACAACAATAAGTTGAACATCTAAAACTCAACAAAAAACACAAACTGCACACCAGCACGTCTGAGCATGAGATCTGCATATAATAGCTACCACAGGTCAGAACCCCCAGTATCCAGCAGTGGACTGGGAGTAATAAAGAAGCTGCCTCTCGCAGCCACCAGAGCTCCCTGTAGGAAGAGAGGGAGGGAAGAAGGTGTGGTGACTTCCCTGAACAGCCCTGCCAGGGAGAGCTGTGAGCTCCATGCCTCTGACGGCAGGGCCCAGTCATCAAGGAAGAAAGCAAAGATGCTGAGGGCAGAGAAATAACAGTTGAATTTTACCAGCCACGGTTGCAAAACCGAGACTGAGCTGTATCCCCCAACCCCCAACCTATAGGGCCCCTCACCGCATACCCTCCAAGACTAAACACTGTGGAGCCCCAGGGGAATCTGAGCAAATGCTACCAAAACTGTCACTAACACTGACAGGGACAGAAACTGAGTAGCAAATCTGATTAAATATCTATCAGAAAATAGGCATTTTTAAGGCTTTATATAAAGCATAGATCCAAGAGGCTTAGATGCCACTTACTGGAAACCAAAAGAAAAGCACCTTCTTTGCAGCAGGCTAAAGAGAGACCTTTAAATAATAAATCTTTCTATGGGGGGAGGAGCAGAATATATTTAAATTAATACCTAGGCTGAGAAATAGTCCATTAAACACCACGAACAACCAAGGTGACAAGGCATCTCAGAATGAAAAATC
>NW_011920416.1:0-7841 GCF_000151845.1 Pteropus vampyrus
ACCCTGTGCACTCCGCCATCCTGACAGCCTGTGTCAGGAAGGTCTGTAATCTTTGTTTCTGGGAGCAATCCTTTGAATCCTTGAGGGCTGCCTTCTTTGCACTGTTTTGTGGAGTTGTTTCCTTTCCTCCGTTGAGCAGGGAGGAGGCTCACCTGTTTGAGTCACTATCAGAATCTAAAATCCTACCTTCGACGGCCAGTGGATCCTTTGACTTGGATTAACTTCTAAACAGGTAAGACATTTTGTTTCTTTGGATGTTATTGCTGGTTTTTAATATTTGATTGTCTTAAGACTTGATTTGATTAAATGGACTTGTTATCATGAAATGTATTTACTGGATTCACAGAAATAAAGTTATGTTTTCTGTTACAATTGTGTCAAGAAAGTAGGGCACGTATAAATGCACTTTGAAATCTCAGTTCTAACAAATCTAGGTACAAATAAATGGTTTATAGGTAAAACATTAACAGTTATTGCATTGACATTGTGTGTATATCTATGTGCCTATATCTATCTATATATAGGTATTTATATACATATACATATATAGATAATTTTTCCTGTGTTTTTAATAATTTGAAACTTGAAATTTTTGCTTGGTTAGTAAAGTGATACATACTCACTGAAAATCTCAAGATATCCAAATAAGATAAAGTAATGAAGCACAAAGTATGGGACATAGATTTATTCAATTTATCTTAAAGGAAGCAAGTATATTTGGTTCTATTTGTAAATGTGTCTTTTGCCACCACCAAAAGGTATGTGCCAAGAGGTAATACGTTTAAGTAATTAAATCTGTTTCTAAGTACCATTCTAAAGAATTCTGCTGTAACAATTACAGAATCACTTTATTCATTTGTACTACAAATTAAGATGGACCTCTGAATCGTTTATACATACTTGCTTCTTTGAACAATGATGCTGAAGAAATTCACTTTTAAAGCATTAAATGCCTGTTTTCTATTTTGGGAGATATATATCAAGGAGTGAATTCATTGAACCAGACAAGAACATTTTCAGTGGTTGGAGTTGAAAACTTGTGCACATAGGCCACCGTGTTTTACATTTTGACATGGTTTAAGGGCTTTAATTTTTTCTCCATAAATGACATTCGTCATGATGGGCTTTCTGGATTATAGCAATTCTGGGTTGTATGAAGGGGGAGTATGGCGTTGTAGTTTTCATTTGCATTTCCATCATGACTCATGATACCTAACATCCTTTCTTGGGCCTATTGAAAATTTTCTCTTTTCTAGAGAAGGGTGTATTCTGGTACATTTTAGAAGTTTAGTTTGTCTTTTTGTCTAAGAGTTGTAAGAGTTCTTTGTTGAATGACACTTCCATTAGATCTATAAGGTGAAATTCTTCCCTTTCTGTAGGTTGTCTTGTCACTTCCTGGATAGATTCTTTTAATGCCAAAAAGGATGAATCTTGAGGCAATCTCATTTATCTTTTTCATCGATTATTGTTTGATGCCAGATCGAAGAACTCTTTGCTAAATACAAGGGCTTGAAGATTCATCCACGTGCTGTCTTCTAGAGGTTTGAATTTTCAGGCTCGAATAAATTTCAAGTTCACCTTTATGTGGTATGAGTTCAGGGTCGAATCTCATTCCCCTACAGATGATAGTCATTTTGCTAGCACCCTCTGTTCAAAGGACTCTCCTGTACCCATGTCCATGTTTTCCACCCATGTCAAACATCCAATGACCTTAGAGAGATGGGTTTATTTCTAGGCTTTTAATTCTGTTCCATCCTTCTATATGTGTAGGTAGGCCTGCATTACAGATTTTGGTTTCTCTTGGCAACAGACCGCATATAGGGGCATGGTTCCCTAAGGGTATAGGAGTAGAAAAACGCCTATCCCTAGAGATGTCGGAGCCGACCTGAAGAAAAAAGCACAGTGCAGTCCTCACCTGTGACGATGATGCTGTGAACAAAGTACGCTGCCATCAGTCAGTTAAAGGCACAGCACATACTGTTACTTATATCATATATTAGTTGTTTATGGTGATCAAGAACCATGTAACTGTTCAATGTATTCTTTACAACCATACCATTTTAATTGTGGTCATATTTATTTGTCTGTTTATTCACATTATTTCATTAATGTGAGATATGTCACCCCTCTCAGCATGTGATTTTTGTTCTTTGTCGATTTCCTTATGGAAGCATCCCTTAACACTGTAGTTGCAAGAATGTCAAAATAATATGCAGTCTAACCAAGACAGGATGACTAAGAATCTTCCTCATGTAAAAATGTACACATTGGAAAAGTTAGCTGCATGCATAGGGAGGAGCAGGTGATAGGAGATTTGTAAATTAAGGCCCCATAAGTCATTGCCTCAACCCTGACTTACAGTAAATAATTTCCAGTAACCGATACTGGTATCCCACAGCTATGTAAATACACAAGGCACATCATGACGAGATACATGCACAGGGTAAAGTGGTCTGGGATCTTGCTGTGATAGTCCTGTGAACAGAGTAGATGGGGAATCCCACGCAGGTCGTTGGAAGCATCATTTATTCCATTTGTAGCTGGAAAATGTTTAACTTTTGACATGAATATCTGCAAAGAGACTATGTCCTTTACTATGTTTTCTTCACAACTGACATTTCAAACAAATCGTAGTTTTGATGGTCAGTTGTCCTAAAAGCAATAACTGAAGTACTCCTAAAAATAAAACTTTTGATTACACATTTTAGTCAGTCAGTATGAAACATGGATCACAGCTTTAAAGTCAAAGAGAGAGGAAGGGCATCTGATTTTGAATGTTCTCAGGTTCAAGATTCTATAGTTTCTAGCAATCTCCGTAAAGCATGAAAGGGATACTACTGCTTTTGCAAATTTAACAAAGCAGCCACTAATTTGAGCTTTTAGACGAGAGAATGCTCAGAGAAGCATCACACTTCTGTCCCTTTTGCAAACCTAGATCCAGTTGATAAATTATTCAAGGTCCTCATTGAGCAGTGGTAGTTTTAAGCATGTAACTGTCGATAGAACCAATTAAATTCCTGAGACCTCAGTCATCTGGCATCAGATGACTGGGGTCTAGTGTCTGGGTTTAATTTTGGGGTCTGACTCAGGTCCTGGTTATCGTTTGGGGGTCTATCTCCAGATCCTGAGGGTGCAGTTTATAGTCCAGCTCTTGATCTGGTGTCTGGGTAATGGGGTCCGGTCAAGTTTGGCCGCGGGTCCAGCGTCCACGTCCAGGTTTCGGTTCTCGCTCTGGCTCCAGGGTCTGGTGTTTGGAATCTGGCATCTAGATCTCTTGTCTCAGTGTCAAGTCTCTGACATCTGGTCTTATGTATCCCAGATCTGGGGTTTGTTTTTGGCCCTGGTGCACAGGTGTTTGTTTTTGGCTCCTGTTTATAGGGGTGCAGTTTTTTATTGGTTCCTGTGTTTGTCTTGTCTCTAGGGTCCTCGATCTGATGCTGAGTCCAGGTCCCTTGGTCTGGGGTGTACATCGTTGGTGTCCAGGATCCAGGGTCTAGTGTGGCTATGGCATCCCGTGTCTGTCAACCAATGGTCATTGTTTCCAATGCCAACAGGATCTCCAAGTCAGGGTGCATTAAAGATGGAGAATGTATTCATGGAAAACAGCTCATTTGTGATGCAGCATGGATGTGACAACAGATCAGTTTTGGAGCAGTTTAGTATGTAGTGCTATAGGCTAATTATGAAGCATCGGGGCAAGGAGGGCTTACAATGAGGATACTCTGGGGCCCATTCTCTCTTCAGTTGGAAAGCTGTTCTCTGCTGCTCTACAAACTGTTGAATTTAGGAGCTCTGCTCAGTCTAGTCCTCAGAAGGCAGTTCGGTGCTGAAGGCAGGCAGGTCAGTGAAAGCTTCTCCTCGAAGGTTGGTTTGTATGAGAAATCCCTGTGTAAAGATAGATGCTAATTTTGTGTGTGTGTGTGTGTGTGTGTGTGTGTGTGTGTGTGTGTGTAAGCACCTTCAGCCACCAGGAACTCTTCTTAGGTATTTCTTTTTCTGACCATATGTCCCTCATTCTGGCATGTGAGGGGCAATAGGGCTCCCGGTGTCATGATTGAGGAGAGGTAAATTTATTATCTCTGTTCCATCCAGCATGTGAAGAGCAGAGAGAGGTTTTGAGAAAAAGGGTTAGGACAGATCTGAATGTGATCTGTCCATCTCAGCTTTAGCCAGCAGGTGGAGAGAAGAGGGAGAGACTGGGGAAGAAAGTAGTAGAGAATCGGGGAAAAAAATCTGTCCCAGTACAACCAAGTGTGTGAAGGGAAGACCAGGTCTTCAGGGAAGGTCGAGAGGAGCATCCTGGGGGTGAAATCTCTATCCTGATTTTAGCCGATGTGTGAGGGCCAAAGCAGTGGCCTGGTAAAAGGAGCCAGGATAGATGGAGGCAACTTGTCCACCTGGTACCAGCCAGTGTGTGAGAAGCAGAGCGGGTGCCCGGTGTAATTGCAAGAAATGTCTGAAGTTGTAGAGAATATTTATAGGAGTTAAATTGAGCAAACCGATATCAGCCAGGGAGCAAGATCTCAGGCTA
Source organism: Pteropus vampyrus (assembly GCF_000151845.1). Taxonomy (NCBI): domain Eukaryota; kingdom Metazoa; phylum Chordata; class Mammalia; order Chiroptera; family Pteropodidae; genus Pteropus; species Pteropus vampyrus. The sequence goes on from NW_011920416.1 coordinate 4,532, forward strand.
TGAAGAATCGGTTTTGCTGCCGCTTTGATGCTTTTGCAGATTTTGAGGGAACATACGGAAGATCACACGTAGGTGGTGAAAAGAAAGGTGGTGATGGATTACAAGAGCTAATGAACGTGTCTGATACAGAGTGAATACTCTCTTCAAGGTGTATTACAGTTTTAAAAAGTGTGTTTAGCTAGCTGCAGAGCAGCAGTGGACAGGGCTGGCTGAAAATGTGTCACTAAACTGATAGGTTTGGGCTTCGACTACCCACCAGGACCTGGCCCAGATAGGAATCTGATCGTCCTGTCGAGGTTACTTTTTTAAAAACCTTTTCTGTCGGAAACCAGCCGACCAAGTCAAACCAGGTCCCTGAATGGGGGAGCGGGGACTGAGAAAAAAGAGAAGACAGACAGGGTGCAGGAGGGAGAACAGATCTCACAACTGTCTCTCCGAGTTTATTTCTTATGCTCCTTTTTATACATAATCTGTTCATTTGTGTATCCCAAGATAACAATTAAAGTAACATCCTGGAGATCAAGGTACAATCCACACTTCCTTTGACACTCCCTTCGACACTCCCTTTTTCTATACTTATTCTTCTTCTTCCTGGAATTCCACAGAACCAGCCTTTTCCCTTTTTTATGCAAGCAGGCCTCCTGAGATAAATCATGCACTCTTTTTAATTTTGGGAGCTTTAGCTCCCTACAATTCCCCCTTTTTTACTTTATAGTAGACCGTGCCTGTCTTAGGTGGCTTCCTGCGAAAGAAACATGGAGCTTACCCGTCCTTGGAACATGTATTCCATCACACATGCCCTGTCTTAGGTTGTCCAGTTTCCAAGAAGTCCTTATACGTCTTTGACTACCATCCACTATATTGGGGCAATTTTATTTTTTAATTTTATCGCATGTATCTCGGAACCAACATCTCGCACTGCTCGTATTGAGCATTTCAACAGATTTGGCAATAAACACAAGATGACTAACACGAAACAGGCTAGAATGATAACAAATCCTAATAAATGAGTAAATGGTCCCCAAGTAGGGACTAAACCTTTTAAACCCTTTATAAATTCTTGCACTGTTTGATCAGTCTTTATTTATAGTTCGGGAGCTTCTTTTAAGGCTAAAACGTCTCGATGTAATTGAACTAAATCTAATGACATATTAGCACTATGCCAGATCCCTTGTAAATGATTTTTTATCTTATCCCAAGGATGGGTGGTTCTATTATACCTTTTTGGAGTTAAACAAATCCATCGATATTGTACATGGCAACGTAAGCGGGAGGGCAGTTTTAAGGCTTGAACTTCTTCTCCCAAAAAGTTTACTGTTTCATATAATGCATCTAATTTTTGTTCAATTTTTTCATCAATACTTTCTTGAGATCCCATAGCTAGTGTAACTTTTTTTTGTCAGATCATTTACAAATGTTGCAATTTGCACAGAGTTGGACAAGGATATGGCAGCAGTGGTGGCTGTAACCACCAAGGCGACAACTGCAAGAATACCTGCCACAACAATAGCCACAGCCCTTTTAGATCTTCCTAAGGCCATGTTAATCTCTTTTAAAACCTGTAACCCATATTCATCAAACCAAGGGCCTTTAAGGTTAACAGGAACCATTATAAATGGCGGTTGTCTAAGCACAAGAACAGAAGTGTTAGCAGAAGTAACACAATTAGACAGCTGACAATTATTACAAGATACATTAACTTGATTAGTATTATTATCTACAGTAATATTGAAATTTCCTAACAATAATATATATATGGGACATTAACACAAGTTCTAAGGGCATATGAGAATCTTTCTCCTGAACCACTACTGTGTGAATTGGTCCGAGATTCATTAGTCATGCTAATACTCATTGTCACAAGTCTGGCAGCCAGTTTCTAAATCCGAGTCTGCCAAACACCAGAGCTCGTTTTCCAGAGTCCAGCAGATAAAGCATTCCCAGTGTCATAAGGCCGAGAGAAGTCCCAAACAGTATCATTAAATCCTGTTACTGGGTACAAAGTGACATATTCTTGATGACAACGATGCCACCATACTGAATCTTTTTGCACATGCCTCTTTGAGTGACAAAGTTCAAACGGGATCGTATCATTATTGCTTACAGCTTCGCCATCAGGAGCCCCAAGCATAACAGCTCCTCCTTTCCTAGGCCAAGGCTGCTCCGTGATATTCAAACACCCAGGTTGGGAAGTAGAATTGAATAGAAAACAAATAGGTAGTCCTATTGCTGATCCGGAAAAATTAAAATTATCATATACATATTGCTGTTCCATGGCTAATGGCAATCCTAAAAGTCTAGAGTTATTAGAAAAAACCTGGATCTGTGGCCCAGACCAAACAGTTGGATGTAGTACCGGAGGATCCGGGATGTAAGCCCAATGCACTGCGGCATAAGCTGTTGGATTAATCAGTATTCCCATCAGAAGAATAATCTCGATGTTCATTTTCGGCATGCCGCACTAGTCGTTCAGGCAACCAGCGTGCTCCATCAGCTCCCTGCGGAGAAACACAAATATGCCCTCGCCCTCATATTAATACAGGATCTGGTACTGCGTGTTGGGCAACGCCTCCAATAGCTACAAGTGGAGCTGAATCTTCATCAGGTGAATGATATCTAGCGGCCGCCTCCTCCTCATCATCAGTAAAAATGGAGTCGAAAGGAGGGAGAGGCATCGGAGGGGCAGAAGGCACAACCCCAGCAGCCTCAGATTCGTCATACTCATGAACAATTTTTAAGTACAGGTGACATTTGTTCTTTAATCTGATCTCTTTCATGCCTAGGGTCTAAAGAATGTCTATTCAAAGTCCAAAGCCCAAAAGTATCTACCGGAACCTTAGTAGGTCCGTGGGCATCATAGTAATCCTGTAACTTTTGACCCACTCTTAACCATGTCTCTAAATCAATTGTCCCTTCCTCAGGAAACCAGGGACAAACTTCTATAAATTGCAAGAACTTCATTAACTGTCGCTGACCTACTTTAGCTCCTCTAACTCTATGCATATTCTTAAGCATATGTACAAATAGCAGTCGACTATTTCCTTGGCCCATTATATTTTCTCTTTCAGTTTCTATATTACAAAAGCTCCTGCGTACTCACCTTCACCGCCCACGGCTTCTTTGGCCAATCTCGAGTGCACTCGTCTTGCGGTGGGTCCTTGCTATTTTCCCCCATTTTCAGGTCCCTGTTCGGGCGCCCCTTGTCGGAAACCAGCCGACCAAGTCAAACCGGGTACCTGAATGGGGGAGTGAGGACTGAGAAAAAAGAGAAGACAGACAGGGTGCAGGAGGGAGAACAGATCTCACAACT
>NW_011920417.1:0-1110 GCF_000151845.1 Pteropus vampyrus
TAAGACACATCAAAATTAAAATGTCAAAGGTTAAAGACAAATAATCTTAAAAGTAGCAAGAGAAAAGCATCAAATTACCTACAAGAGAGCTCCCATAAGACTCAGCTGATTTCTCAACAGAAACTTTTCAGTCCAGAAGGGATTGGCACAAAATATTTAAAGTGATGAAAAGCAAGGACCTAGAACCAAGATTACTCTACTCAGCGAGGCTATCGTTTAGAATTGAAGGACAGATAAATAACTTCCCAGACAAGAAAGCTAAAGGAGTTCATCATCACCAAGCCAGGATTACAAAAAATGTTAGAGGAACTTCTTTAAGATAAAGAAGAAAAGATTAAAAATATGAATAATAAAATGGCAATAACTATATATCTATCAATAATCATTTTAAATATAAATGGAGTAGATGCTCCAGTGAAAAAAAAATGCAGCTGAATAGATAAGCAAACAAGACCCTTACATATGCTGCCTATAAGAGACTCACTTCAGATTAAAAACACTTACAAACTGAAAGGAATGAAAAAAAGTATTTCATAGAAAAAGAAAAAACTAGGGTAGTAGTACTTACACCAGACAGAATAGACTTTAAAACAAAGGCCATAACAAGAGACAAAGAAGGACCCAGTAATCTCACTTCTGGATATTTATTCAAAGAAGCCCAAAATACTATTTTGAAGGAACATGTGAATCCATGTGTTCATTGCAGCATTATTTACAATAGCCAAGATATGGAGGCAACCTGGGTGTCCATCAACATATGAATGGATAAAGAGGTGGCACATATATATATATAATGAAATATTACTCAGTCATAAAAAAAAATGAAATCTTGTCATCTGTAACTATTTGAATCAACTTAGAGGTTAATGTGCTGAGTGGAGTAAGTCAGACAGCGAAAGACAAATGCCATAGAATTTCACTCACATGTGGGAATATAAAGAACAAAACAGATAAACAAACAAAACAGAAACAAATCATAGATACAGAGAATATTCTGATAGTTATCAGATGAGATGGAGATTTGGGGGTTTGGTGAAAAAGGGGAGGGGATTAAAGAGTACAAATTGGTAGTTAAAAAACAGTCATGGGGATGTAAAGTATAGCATGGGG
>NW_011920418.1:0-1244 GCF_000151845.1 Pteropus vampyrus
AGAATGCTTGAAAATTGTTGAAAAAGAAAATAAGCAAAGAAATTTGTTGAATTTTTCTTTGTGAAGAGAATTAGTGAAACATGAGGCACAGGGTGCTGACTCAATATCATCTTCAAATTGGGAAAGAGCAATATCAACATAATTATTAAGAGAAAAATAGTTTGCTTGTATTATTGCAAAGCACTCTATCAAATAAATCAATATGATATTTAATATTAAAATTGTCTATGCTTTGAGGTTTTTGTGGTGATATTTTATATTAACTGATTTTTTAAATGGCATTCTTTTTACTGTGTCAGTTTGCTCTAAAAATCTCTGAACTAATGTCTTAAAAGAAATGTGTTGCAATGATATACACAATAAACCAAGTGAGTGAAAACTCAAAGTCTAGACTTATAGATATTATATGATATGACTACAGCATTTAGTAGTGGAAAGAACAGTAAGTATTTAAGTTAAGGTGTAAATCTTTTTGTACCAGTTAGTATATGAAATTACCAAGGTAAATAATCTCTCAAAACTTCAGTAATCTGATATGGAAAATTAAGATGATTTTCTTAATTTTCTAATTCTAGAAATATATTCTCCACCTCTTATATTCATCAAAATGCAGGAATATAGCAGATACTCAATAATTGAAATTCATGTGCTCTTCTTCCTTTCTGTCACTTCTCCACACTAGGATTTTGATGCTCAATGAACAAGAGGCAACCAAATGATCATTTCTGCCACAAGAAAATAATACATTGAGAAGCACCCAGTCAAAATGGTTATGAGACAAACTAATAATTCCTCTTTTCCAAGACACCACTAAAATAGTAAAGTTATTTTTTTTTAAATCATTTAATGCATAGAATAGTTGTGATAGAGAGAAGACTGAGTGAGGAATCATGGTGAAGAAACCCACAGTCTAAGATCCATAAAGAGGGTAATCTAGGGGGAAGGACAGTGGGATCAAGAAGACAACATAAGCCTTGGTAAGACAAGTGAATCCTAACGAGAAGTAGATGAAGGATGTGAAAGAGGGGCTGGTGCAGCTGAGTCGACAGCAGCCTTCCAGCTTGCTCAGTATTGCAAATCAAACACTCCAGAAGTAAAAGTTGTCCAATTGTACATAGAGCACTAGAAACATGTGGATCCCAGGAGTTGGCTCTAAGGAAAGTCAACTCTGCAAAAAAAAACTTACACCAATAGAGGCTCACAACCGAAGGACATGGATCCAGAAAACAGTCAAAAATTAATAG
>NW_011920419.1:0-1227 GCF_000151845.1 Pteropus vampyrus
GACCCCTCTCCCAGAGTATCTAACCCAGTATGTCCAGGGTAGGGCTTGAGAATCTGCACATCTACTAGAGCTGCCATTCTGGGTCCTCACTTAGAGAACCCACTGCTCTGGGCCTTGCAGCTCAGGGGGTAGTCTATGGACCAGGAGGTACAGCATCGATGAGGCACGTTTTACAAATGCAGAGTCTTAGGACTGACCCAGAACTACAAGATCAAGAACTGCATTGAAACAAGATCATCACATAGATGAACATTAAAGTTTAAGAAGCACACCTCCAGATGAAATCTCTCTTCTTTATTTTATGATCCTTGATACACGCCTCCTTTTTCCAGACAATAAACCTCACATCTTAGCCTATACATAGACATAGCTATGGAAGCATAAAGAAAATACATTTCAAAAAACAATTCCTAATATATAAAATAAACTCAGTTTCATATTTTTTGTTACCAATCGAAACTTTTTTCTTCACACTTAACTATGAGTTCTTGTCCCTTATTTTAAGTGAATTATGTTTTGATACAAATATAGAATCTCTTGTATGTTTTTTTAGTTTATTATGTCTTATTTTTCATGTTTGAGTGAAGCATTTTAGTTTTCTTTATATTTGTCCAAACTATATTTCTTATTATGTTTATTCTTAGATAGGTAATTTTCTAGTTTATTCATAATTCATTTATACCATTTCCAACAGAATTTTATTTGCTTAATCAGTGCAGTTTTTTTTTAAGGTAAGAGTAAGGATTTTTTTTTTTCAAAGAACTATCTCTCAGCAAGGAGATTGAAACCCTAAAAAAAAAAAAAAAAAACAGAATAGATCTTCTGGAGATAAAAAAAAACACACTGCAAGAGTTGAAAAATAAAATAGCAAGCTTGGGAAATAGAGTCTACCAAAAGGAGGAAAGGATCAGTGATACTGAAGACAGAAATCTAGAAACAAATCAGAAAGAAGAAGAGAGAAACCAAAGAATAAAAAATAATGAGAGAAATTCAAGAACTAGCTGATACCATCAGGAAAGGAAACATAAGAATAATGGGAATTATCTAAGGCGAGGAAAAGGAACAGGGATTAGAAAGCATTTTCAGACAAATAGTTGACGAGAATTTCCAAAATCTAAGGAATGAGCTGGAGTTTGGAATTCAAGAAGTCAACAGACACCCAATTATCTCAATCTAAAAAGGCCTTCACCAAGACACATTGTATTAAAATTATCAAAATCATGACAA
>NW_011920420.1:0-1691 GCF_000151845.1 Pteropus vampyrus
TGACCATTCTACTTTCTTTATATTAGCGTTTGATCATCAGTTACACATATGCAAAGATCTTGCAAGGGCTCTATGAAGAATATTTTGACAGATTCCTTTTAAGCGATGCTGGAAAAAAAATAGTGTATCTTAAGATTAAGAAGGCCTGTGTAGTTGATTTTATCAAAATAAAGAAGGACCACATATCCCATGGGGCTGAAGAAACTGAAGCTGGTCTGCGAAGTCAGAGCTTGTGTTTCTGGGGAGTATATTAATTTTTCTGGGTTGCTGTAACAAATTATGACAGACTGGATGGTTTAAAGAACAGAAATGTATTGTCTGGAGGCTAGAAGTCTGAAATCAAGGTGTTGGTAGCATCGATTCCTTCTTAGGGTTGGAAGGGAAAGATCTGTTCCAGGCCTTTCTCCTTGCCTTGTAGATGGCCATCTTCATGTTAACCAGGCATTCGCCCTGAATATAAGCCTATATCCAAATTTCCCCCCTTTTTAAGGACACCAGTAATTTTGAAATGGGGGCCCACCCTATTCTAATATGACCTCATCTTAACTAATTACATCCACAATGACTGTTTCTAAATGAGGTCACATTCTGAGGTACAGAGAGTTGGGACTGCAACATGTGAAATTGGGGGTGGAGGGGCGGGCACAATTTAACTCCTAACAGGGAGGGAAATGAGAAATCCACACTTGACCAAATCGTCCTGCTAGGCTTTCTCTGGGACACCAGAGAGCCAGAGGATAGTCATGGATGTGTGAAAAAATAAAACAAAATGGGGTAGAGGGTTGTGGAGCTAAATTACTAAGAAAGACACAAAACTGTAGGAAGCAGATAGAGAAGAAGGTAGAAGAATGCCGGAAACCCAATGTAGTAAATTCAAGGAAACTTTCCCAAGCACGTCAGATCATATTCCTTCTGATCTTCTTTCTTTCCTTGTTTACCACACACCTACAATGTACTAGAAACTTTGCTCACATAATCTTGTTTAACCCTTGCAGCAATCCTGTGTGATCAGCTGTTTTGTAAACAAGGAATCTGAGGCTTAGGGAAGCAAGTTCTAATTCCTGTTTGTCTGACTTCAAAGCTCATACACTTTCTATTGTACCAGTGGAGTAAGAATAGTAATGGAGTGGCTAATTAACTCCTGCAAAAGGGAATTTGTTGAATTAATAATTTTAATATAAAGGCCACTGCTACAAAATGTATTGCTTAAAGGAAAATTCCACCATGATAGAGATTCAGGAAAAGAAGCTGCTCATTCTAATATCTCTTGTGAAATTTCCAACAAGAAGACAATCTTTCTCAAAAGTTACATCTGATGGAGCACCTAGAAAAAAGGGGTTTGCGTTATGAACTACTATGAAAAATCGACATGAAAAATCTAAGCCAGATAAATATATATGTATATGTATATACACACTTTGTGCTAAATTAGATATTATCACATATCACATGCTAACTGGAAGCACCATTTCTAATAAAAATTGGTGAGAGAGAAAAAACGAAGCCAGTACATCATAATCAAGACTCATAAGCTTAACAACTGCCCCAGCACATTGTGTTATTTAGGGGCCAAGGAGGAAGGGAGCCTTGTCCTTGCAGACGTATAGCAAAAGCTTCTCTCTACAGGAGACCAAAGAGCAGTCAGTTAACATTGTTCACTTGTGCTTTGCTTGTGATCGCAGGCTCAGTGA
>NW_011920421.1:0-2624 GCF_000151845.1 Pteropus vampyrus
GAATTGCTTTGTTAGATCTCAGTTATGTTGACACAAATTACGTGACAATCCATTCTTCTTCTTATACTGAGATTTGGGTTTCAAAATCAAGGAACAAGACATCTAAAACAGAGTCAATTGCAATCCACAGGCTCTTAGATGAAGGACAATTCTATGGACAAGAACAGTCTCAAGTTTGGGCTCAAGATTAGCACACAACGTTCCAAATGCATTTCCTGAGAGGATCTTTTTGAGACAGAAACATCTCTGCTGGTGGTTGCCAAAAGTTTTGCATACTTACTTAGAAAGGAGTCAATGGCATTTGGTTCTGATCTCTATATTAGTCTCCATATGGACACCTTGTGCCTGTTTGGTGGGTGTGCTATTTATCGGCCAGGAAGGCTTTGAATAGAAGGATAGAAAGTGCAGAGACTTATCTTTCATCAACTTGAGATTTTTATCCAGAAGCTAGTTAGCATTGGTAGATGAGTACATGAGACAGCTCAGTGAAAGTAAAGGTGGTGAGAAAAAAATTACACCCCCCCACAACCATACCTGTTTCTGCATTGACTGTGCCATTGTCCTAAAATTCCTCTTTTCTCTCCTGCGATCCCCTAGAATGCTTCCCAAAAGAATCCAGGAGAAAGTGGGCATCCATATCTCCATTACAACACTATATGCTCATGTAAGCCTTTGAAAAGAACAGACTCCCTGGCATTGCTACCGGGGAAGGACTGGCTAGATAAAAATGCATTCCAGAATGCAGAATTTGGGTAAGTTGTCAGTGTGAGGCACATGATTTGTCCAATATGAAAGAGTTATTTACTCCTAAGATAATGCTGGAAAACCATGGGCTCTTTTGGGCTTTCCTACTGATACGGGACAAAGGCATAGTAGGGAAAGCCCTGGCCTTTCAAGTGAGACTCTGTCCAGAGGAAGAATTTTTAAATAAAATTGGTTGTAGTACACATGCCTGTGGGAACAGTGTGAGGACAAAAGTCAGAAAATGTGAAAGTTATCATCTAGTTTGAGAAAATACTGCCTTCCATGCTTCTTAAGCTTAGCAGTAAGTGCTGTTAATTTGGCCCAGAGATCTCTGTTATGAGTGAGGGTGCTATCTCATATGTGGTCACATGTTTATCAGGATCTTGGGCCTCAATGCCCTGGGGCCAGTACAGACCCTGACTACAATTCACCACTCCCCATCCCTCATTCAGTAAAACCTCATCTACTCAAGTCATTGGCCATATACTGCTTTGGAGGTGGGGACACAATCACCTCTGATTGAAAACTGTTGTTATTTAGTAGATATGAAGGAGGCAGTTTCATGTACATGCATTATGAAGCACATTCATAGGAACATTGAGGCAAAGTCTCTAGAAGACTATCATTTGAATCCAAGAGCATAAATTCTGCTTCAACTTGATGACATAATGCTGTGTTTTTATTTATGTTCTCCACAGGTGGAGAGAAAACTCAAGCAGATCAGGAGAGCTCTTTTCTGATCAAGAATTTACAGGAGCTCCAGTGGCACAATCAGTTAGCGCACAGTACTTATACAAACTTTACAAGTAGAGAATTGAGCCTACACCCAGGTGTTTTTCATCTGGACTCAGCACCTGCAGATGTCTAGATTTTCTTTCCTGAGAGTCGGGACTTCAGGCATAGTAAGTGGATACATGGACTGGACACATGCATTTCAACCAGTGCCTGAATAGGAATATCTGAGTGAGCAAGAGAGGTAGTGGGCAGCATGTGGAAGGCAGCCATTCTAGTTAATCATTGTGGGATCCACAGCAAGGGAGTATGGATACGTGGAATAGGAAGGGAATGGGCTGCCTGGAGGCAGAAGAAGGTAGAAGGACCTTGAGAGCAGACCAGAATCATGAGGTTAGAAGGAATATGGAATGAGGCGTCTGGAAAAAGAGTGGTGCTGGAGAGACAGGAGAAGACACAGCAGAAGAAAGAAGGAGGGGAGAATACCAGGCCTGGCCCTAATCAATTAGATGGATAACCATCTTGATTAATTGACAACTAGTCCTGACTCCAAGGAGTGCTGATTGGGCAACTCATCTCTGCCAGTCCAGGGCCCAGAGTAGCTGAAGCCTTATCAAGAGAACCCTTCCCACCCAGAGCTCTCCTCTGGGATTTCCAAGTGCCCTAGGCCTGGCAGTGACTAGTTTACAGAAGAGTCTAGGGAGGACAGAGCCAGAGGACAGGGAGGACAGAGAAGAAGCTCCAGAGGGGGCAGCAAGAGGGAGGAACAAGTGGCTCAAGAGGCCTGGAGCAAGAGCGTGAATATCAGTTACTCGGAAGCTCAGGAAAGGGGTGAGAATGGAAGCACCCCTGCCCACTGCCCCACAGACCTTTAGGGGTTTGCGCAGGTGCCATTTCCCAGGGTGGGAGCAGGGCAATGACTACCAGACCTCCCGATTCCAGGCCCTTCCAGGCATGGCACCCAGGGTGTTCGACATAGCAGGGGCAGCTATGTCTGGGCCTTCTCTGAGATGTGGTTACTGCCATACTGGCTAGTGGGTAATGATAACTGCCTTGACTAGGCTATGGGCGCTGGCCTCATTTCACTGTACGTGTGCATTTGGTGTGTTCTGAATGGAAAACATCAGGTCAGGACTGCTGCGTCCATA
>NW_011920422.1:0-2717 GCF_000151845.1 Pteropus vampyrus
TGCTGACATCATTCGTAGAACAAGTTGTTTCCTTGTGTCGTTTGGATAACTATTTGTGACACTGTAATTTCTTTAGAACAAGAGGCTCTGTCACCATTAGGTAGAAGATAATCATAATAAATATTCACATCGCCTCAGTCGAGTTACAACTTATAATAAAAGTACAAAAAATTTCTAAAATCACAAAAATGCTACCGTACTACCCGGCTGTGGCACCAGTGCATTGTGCAATCTGAACCATATGAGGACACTTTAAATTAGAGGATCTGATGAAAGAACTTCTGTAGGTTGATTTAGAAGTTATAGGAAACACAAAGTTGAAGTAGAGATTTGGTCTTGAAGGTGCTCAAAATATCGTGTTTGCTGTCTCTGGTTTATTTCTGCGGTTTTTAAAACAGAATTTCAAAGCCCTTTTATACATTTACATTTTCTGATTAAAGGTTTGCTATTAAGTATCAAGTGTCTGTTAGGTACTAAGTGTTATTCTGACACTGCAGAATATAAACATTTTAAAATCTCAGTCTCCACCCTCCAAGAACTTATTATCATTGTCATTTTTATTATTTACTATAATTTATTCAGGTGCCAAAGTCCACTGGGAGCTTATAATTCTCGTTATTTATTATTTTTTTTTTTATGGATTGTAATGCGTGCCACTCACTTTAAGTCCATGATGAGAACTTAGAGTTTGAAAATGTGGCAAGGGTTTCAGGTAAGCATGCAGCGGGAGCAGAAGTTTGCCAGGTAAAGAGGCAGAAGGACGACAGGAACATCTATCAGGATCACACGTTTGGCAGAAGCAACGGCAGTGCCGAGGCTAAGATGCGCAAGTGAACTTTACAGGATTTATGAGCCATTCAGTTTTGATGGTACAGAACATGTGCTGTGGGAGTGGTCGGGAATGAGGTGACGGCCCAGCTAAGGGATGCTTATGGGAGTTTTTAGTACCAAAGAAAGGAAGAGGTCTTATTCTGTAGGCTTTGGGGAATGCATCACATAGAATGCTTTTAGCTGCACAAAATAGGTAACCGAGCGAACAGTAGCTAAAACAAGAGGAAGCAGCACTATTCTGGTGGTTCAGTGGTGCCATCAGGATCCCCGTTGTCCCCATTTCATATGTGAGGTTACCAGTGTTTTGTTTATGTCTCCTGTCCTGGTCTGCTCATTAGCAACGACTCCAAGCATCATATTCTTATGTGACAATATCCAAAGGCAGGAAGGACCGCTTTTCTTTAGGTGTTTCATTTTTCTTTCTAAAGTTTTTGAAAGTATATTTGTCATACAATATTATATTAATTTCAGGTATACAATGTAGAGATTGGACATTTATACATCTTACGATGTGGTCAACATGAGAAGTCTAGTAACCATCTATCACCGTGCAAAGTTATTACTGTATTATTGACATATTCCCTTTGCTGTACACTACATCCCTGGGGCCTATATATTTTAGTGACATTGCTGTGGCCCCAGTGGCATGGGGGGGTGGATGGTGCTGTGGTGTGTGGTCCCTCAGTTCTTGCCTGCCAATCAGCAAAGAATTATAAGTCGGCGAGGTTTAGAAAAAGTAAGATTTATTGAAAACACATTTTAGAAGGGAACAGACCGCGCTAAGGTAGGCTGCAGCCCTGTGTAATTTGGGAGGTGAAGAAATAAGACAGAGTACGCCCCAAGGGAGGAGCAGGTTTTCAGCAAAGAGAGCTGTAAAAACACAGAAGTGGGATGGTCTGTCTATATTTGGGCCATAATAGGAAGTCTCAGATGATCCATATGTGACGTCACCTTGACTGACCATGGGCTGCTATGTAACAGTTTGCCTGTCGTGCATGTGTTTACCCAGAATTTAGTCCAGAATTTACAATTCGATTCATAAACTTACAGGCATAAACATAGTATTATAATGAGACTTAAATTGTGGGCAAATTAGGGTAGTACTTTCTGTGCATGCGTTTGTTGCTGGTTTAGCCAGCATCTTTTGTGGCTTTTGTGCTCTAGGATTTGGGGTAATTTATAACCCTAAAAGGGAGGTGTTTCTGGGAGGTCCTTAAGGAAAGTCCTCAAGGGAAGTTTTTATGGTCACAGAGTTGGGCCTTAGCTCCTGTCGCTCATGCCTGACTACCTACCTAACATATCCATGTTGTCACAGGTGGCACAATTTTATCCTTTTTTTATGGCTGAGTAATATTCCATTGTGTAGGTATATCAACTGCATCCTCTTTATCCATTCATCTATCAAAGGACAGCTACTTTGCTTCCATATACTGGCTGTTGTAAATACTGCTGCAGTGATCATAGGGGTGCAGATATCCTTTTGAATTAGTGTTTTTGTTTTCTTGGGATAAATACTCAGTAGAATTGCTGGTCTTTGTGCTAGTTCTATTTTTAATTTTTTGAGGAATCTCCCTACTGTTTTCCATTTGACTGTACCAATTTACAACCCCACAAACAGTGCAGGAGAGTGCCCTTTTCTCCACATCGTCGCCAATATTGTTTTTTTGTTGTTGACATTTTAATGATAGCCATGCTGAGGCTTGAGGACGTATTTCATTGTGGTTCTGGTTTGTGTTTCTCTAATGATTAGTGATATGTTTCGAGCAATGTGTTTCTTTGAATAGGAAGACAACTGAGAGGCGTGCAGTAGCCTCCCTCTAACATTTCATAAGGTAGGTTATAGCACATGTTCACTCCCACACCAGTTAGAGGAAAACCAGTTAATG
>NW_011920423.1:0-7813 GCF_000151845.1 Pteropus vampyrus
TCCGTCTTATATTTTCCACACAAGCGATGGGGGGAGGCCCGAGTTCACAGAACACACCCTTGTGGTGTGTCCTACAACATTTCAAAGAAGGGTTTATAGAGGAAGCTGACTATGGCATAAAGTTTTCTCCAGGCAGGCTAAGGACTTTTTGTGAAGTTGAGTGGCCATTTTTGGGGTAAACTGGCCTCTGTAGGGTTCCTTTGAGAGGTGTTTAGTGAGGAATGTTTGGAAGATTGTCACGGGAGACCCAGGATATCCCGATCAGTTTCCCTACATTGATCAATGGTTAAACCTTGTTCAGAACTCCCCTCCTTGGCTCTGCCGGTGTGTCCTTTCTCTAGGGGCACAAGTCTTAGTTGTGGGCACCCCGAAACATACGGCAACTGAATCTCCAAGACAGCCCAGTCCCTCAGCCCTCCAGTCTCCAATGAGGACAGTGACCTTCCCCACCATATAATCCAGGACAACAGAGGCCAAATAACACCGCCTCACCTCTTCGGAAGTGTGCAGGTAACCCCTTTGGCCACTGCTCCCTCTCCGGGTGGGTCACCAGCCAATACCACCACCCTGGCCATCCTCCCCTTGTGAGAAGCACCACCCAAGGGACATCACACAGACAGGCCCTTTATGGTTTATGTGCCTTTCTCGACTAGTGACCTGTACAACTAGAAGGCACAGAATCCGCCTTTGTCTGAGAAACCCGAGACATTAATGGGACTCTTAGAAAGTGTCTTTAAGACTCACCAACCCCACCTGGGATGATTATCAACACCTTTTAGTTACCCTCTTCACCGCTGGAAGAACGCAGACGCATTCAGGCTGAAACACAAAAGACAGCTGCGGGAGGGAGGAAACTTGAGGAAGCAGGGAACAGTTTGTGGAGGAATTTCCCTCCACCCGCCCAGACTAGAGACACAATTCTCATTCAGGGAGAACGGTATTAGATCGGTACCACCAGATAATAATTGGGGGAATTAGGATGGCTGCTCGTCAGCCAACTAACCTTTCTAAGGTAACTGAAGTTATACAGGGACCTCAGGAATCCCCCGAATCATTTCTTGAATGACTACAGGAAACATACCGAGTATACACCCCCATTGATCCTGAGGCCCCTGAGAACCAGCAGGCAATTAATGTAGCCTTTGCTACTCAGGCAGCCCCTGATATCCGGCATAAATTGCAAAAACTTAGAAGGGTTTGTTGGGATGAACCTGTGCCAACTTGTCAAGATAGCCCAGAAGGTGTTCAACAACAGGGAGACACTGGATGACCCAAATGTATGGCTAAAATCCAAAGCTACTGTCATCAACCCAGCCAATCTGTTGCCAGACCCAGACCCCGAGACCTCCATTCATGACTGCATAGATTTCACTAACACTGTGTGTTCCTCATGGACAAACCTCAAAGACTCCCCTCTGCCTGAGGCCGATGAGGTTCTGTTCATGGACGGGAGCAACTTCATGCAGGAAGGAAGAAGGTACGATGGGGTAGTGTTCGTATCTCTAATGGCACCATCTAGTTACAAGCTCTTCCCCATAGGACTTCTGCTCAAAAGGCCAAACTCACCGCCCTCACTGAGGCACTAAGATGGGGAAAGGATAAGGCAGTCACAATATACTCTGATGGCTGATGCGCCTTTGCTGTTACACATGTACACGGAGCCATCTACAAGGAAAGTGGGCTTTTGACTTCAGCTAGGAAGGAAATCAAGAACGAAGAGGGGATCTTAGCCTCACTTGAAGCCATGTGGATGCTTAAGGCTCTTGCTATTGTTCATTGTAAAGGGCATCAAAAAGGGAATAGTCCCGAGGCTGAGGGAAATCGACGAGCTGATGAAGAGATAAGAACAGTGGCCACAAGGCCGATGGGGCCCCCACCACATCAACTGACTGTTGTCCCTTACCCAGAACTGCCTCCATCTCGGACCTATACAGCGGAAGAAAACATATATTTTCAAGATAAGGGAACCACTAGGAAACAAGAGGGGTGGTGGACAACCCCAGATGGAAAAATAGGACTCTCATGGGACCTTGGAAGTACTCTCCTCCACCAACTGCACCAGACCACACACCTAGGGTGAACTAAGAACTTAAAGCTTTAGATCACTACTTTCACTTGTTAGAAGGGAGAAGAACTGCGGAGGAGATTGCCTCACAATGCCCGGCTTGTGCCCAAGTGAATCCAAAGAAGGGGAAGATAGAAGAACCTAGACATAGGGAAAGAGGAACTGATCTGGGAGAACACAGGAAAGTTGATTTCACTGAGGTAACCCCGACTGTGGGGGTCTACAAATATTTTCTTGTTTTTATAGACACCTTTTCAGGATGAGTAGAGGCCTTCCCCACCAGGGAAGAGACTGCTTTCGAAGTCGCTAAGAAACTACTACAAGAAATCCTCCCTTGATTTGGTCTCCCCGGAACATTAGAGTCGGATGACGGGCCAGCCATCATAGCAAAGTTATCACAATTGGCTAGCTACCTAAATTTGCCATGGAAACTTCATTGTGCCTACCGGCCCCAACGTTGGGGCCAAGTAGAGTGAATGAATCGTACCCTAAAGGAGACATTAGCCAAGTTAGGATTAGAAACTGGTGGGACCTGGGTAGAACATCTCCTCTTTGCTCTTTTCCAAGCCAGATGTACTCCGTATATTAATAGATTCACCCCATTTGAAATTTTCTTTGGAAAACCCCCACATTTAGTACCTAGAATAGAAGATGAGAAAAAGGCAGAACTACGTAACCTTGTCTTAAGTCTTTGCAGACCCTTCAAAGTGTACAGAAGGAGATTTGGTCCCGGGTTCTTGCTGCCCACTCAGCCCTGGGGGACGGACTTGCCCATCGGTTTCAGCCTGGGGACTCTGTGTGGATCCGGAAGTTCACTTCCAAAGAACTAGAACCCAAATGGAAAGGACCCTTCGCTGGCTACCTGAACACGCCCACTACAGTTAAAGTAGATGGCATCCCATCATGGATTCATCACTCCCACGTGAAGGCAGCACGAGAGTGGACAGCTCAGGAACATGGGCCCTTAAGGCTAAGACTCAAGGGTACATAAGTCTAACTCTCTGTTTCTTCCTTTTGTCCTCTGTAGCGCAGACCTACAGAAATATACACCGGCCTAGAGTATAGGAGCTTATAGTAACCGAGACCGGTGAAATCATTGCCCAGCATATCACCAGCCACGGTATTCCAGAGATCCGAGTAGACTCGTGCCATCTTGCCAGAGATCCCCTTGCCATTGCAATGGCCAGACACCAACTTGGATCGAGATCCTTCCTAAATGGAGAAACATACTTAGGTTACAAGGGGAGACCTGGCTGTGGCATATTATCGGCTGAGGAAAGCCTCTTAGGGATAAGATTCTATATTTGTCCTCAAGGACATTTTCCAGGGATATCTGTCCGCTTGGGTAACATAAGACTTAGATATGAAGGCCAAGGCCAATTTTCTTGTGCTAACTAGAGTTGTGAGACTATCTCCGATATAGCTAATTAGAAGAAAACAGAATGGTGATCATATTAGATTAATAAGAGGACCAAGCATCTCCACATGCTCTCTTGGGTCTTGTAAACCTATCATAATCACCATCAAAATGGGTAGCCCTGAGGGACAACACTATTGGCTCACAGGACAGACATGGGGTATCACATTATATAAAACCAGATATGATTTAGGATTATATTTTACTATACAGGTTAAGGACCCTCCCAGGAATCCTAACTCTATAGAATCCAACAAACCACTTCTAGTTCCAGGACTACCCCAAAATCTTACACCTAAGAAAACTACTGTTTCTGGAGCAACTCCGACTCCAGCTCTAGCCCCTCCAGGTAGTAGCCTAACAGCTATTGAACCCCTGACATTTGACCAGCCACAACCAGAACCTGAAGGAGCATTAATAACTATGCTAATGACAATACACAAAGTCTTAAGTAAGAGCAGCCCAGACATAGGACAAGATTGCTGGTTGTGCCTAAATCCGAAACCCCCTTACTATGTTGGGGTAATAACTCCCCTAAACTTAACTGAGCTCAGCAGCACACGAGGCTCTGAATGGGAAACTCCCTGACTCACCTTAGGAGACACACAATAAAAGGAACTTGCCTAATTCCAAAGAACTGTTCCAAGCTATTGGCACAGACACCCTACTTCGATAACTGTAATTGTACAATTGAGTTACCTATCTTAGGGGATAAATACTATAAGGCTCCTAATAATACTTGGTTACCATGTAATAGTGGGCTCACTCGCTGTGCTGCATCTGATCTTTTCAACTCAGGTGAGACAAATACTTGTATCCTAGTCTTTGTACTCCTACAAATACTTGTATCTTAGTCTTTGTAAAGTGTCCCTTTACAAAGGGCCGGAAGGTAGATTCCACTTCTTCCACCAGGAAGGGCTACAAAAATGGGCTGTAACAGTCTTAATACTCCTTCTTGTAAGACTCAAAATTACAGGCTCTACAGCTGTAGGTACTACTGCTCTCATCAAGGGAGAAAATAGATTACATGAAATTGGAATACAGATAGATAAGTCTATCAAGACATTAAAAGACACCATCATCAGGCTAGAACTTCAAGTAGATTCACTAGCAGAAGTAGTCCTCCAAAATAAAAGAGGTTTAGATTTATTATTCTTAGAACAAGACAGATTACATATGGCTCTAAATGAAAACTGTTGCTTCTATGCCAATAACTCTGGAATAATTAGAGAAAGCTTACTACTAGTTTAGAGAAATTTAGATGCCAAGGAAAAACAAAGACTAGAATCAGATAACTGTTTTCATAGGACGTTAAGTTGGTCACTATGGCTAACAATTGTTCTATCTGCTGTATCTGGACCTTTAATCCTCCTTCTCTTAACTTTTGGCCCATGATTCCTCAATTTCTTGTTTGCATATATAAGGAAGAAAATTAATTCTGTTAAACTTTTAGTAATACAAAATAGAGGCTATGAGCAAATTCCATCTGAAGAAACAAGGATTTTATTTTCCACTAAGGCCAGTGTGGCTACTGTGCTGGCTGGAAAATAACTGCTCGGCTATCACCCGTAGAAACATAACACCATAACAATAAGCTTTCTGCTTCTCTACCCCTCACTTGCACAATTGACCTGTGGGGTGACAGTTAAAAGAAGAAAAATATACTTGTGTGTTCAAACAGGATGAAGAATAGAGGTTTAGGGCTTAAAAAACCTGTACCTCTACATTTTGGGGCTGCTTGATATGGGGTCTTCGTACCCTTGGCAGACCAGCTGGCTGAATAAAGAGTGTGTTTCCTATAACTCACTGATTTCTGGTGCTCTGTGTGTCTATTGGGGGCTGGCGGCTACCACACATACAATTGCTAGCTAGGATAAGATCATCTTTGGCATAATCATCTAACCCACATTCTATTATGAACTTTTGCCATTCTGTCTGTTCACATCTATAAGTGTACTTGCCTGTCTCTGAGAAACGCCGCATTGTTTTCCAAAGGCTTCATATTTCCCCATTCGTAAGAGGGTTCCTTGAGGTGAGGCAACCCTTAGTTGGCCTCACAGATTGCAATACCTTGTCAGCTTGAAGTCTACTCTCCACACGTGGTGCCACAACAAGGGCTGAAAGGGATGCCACCATTGTGACTTAGGCAGAGCCCCCTTCCAGGCAATCTACAGACATTTCCAACTTGACTGTGCAGACCCCACCACACACAGGGCTATTAGGAAGCTCTGGCCTGAGGGGATCAGCCTGCCCCACCGGACCTTCAGATTCCCCGGGGCATTTGTTGCTGGATGGCTACATTGCCGTGCACCATTTCAGGGCCAAACATTCACAATTGGCAGTCAGCCTTGTGAAGCTCATTTCTGATCGTTTTGGGCAGATCACTGCTGCCAACATGATCTTGGGTGGACCTTGGGGATCTGTGGGCCAGTTCCAGAGAGCAGCTGGTCTTGCTGGGATCTGGGACTTCTGCTGAAATGCCTCCATGGTTACTGATGTTGCAGTAAGACTGTGGCTGTATTGATCTGACTGCCTTTGTCTCCCTGAGACCCTGCCCCATCCTACCCACTAATTGTTCCAGGAGGCCCATTGACAGAAAACCTCCAGTGCCCTACCTTCAACACCCCCAGCTCTCCCAATCCACACAGGCAGCAAACTTTCCTAGCACAGGGTCCGCACTGCACACAAATCAGTTGCAGGCAGACCTCTGCTCCCAGCAAGAGTTGCAATATTGCTTCCAGGAAGAGCAGGGATCTGTGGGACTGCCCCAGAAGGCAGGTGTTCTCACTGTGATCTGTGACTACAGCGGGAATGCCCAGGCACAGAAGTTGCACCAAAATGGAGGCTGTATTGGCCTGATGGCCTTTGTCTCCCTGAGATCCTGCTTTACCCAAGCCACAGAGTGCCTGCTGCACATTGACAGGCAGCCTCCCCTGCCCTGCTTGGCTCTGCATTCTGCATGGGCAACAGACCTTGGCTAGCTCACTGAGCACGTTTAGGAGGAAACATTTGTGGGCAGACAACTGTTGTCTGTACTAACTGCAATATCTGTTGATGGGATCACAGGGGTCTGCGGGACTGCCCTAGAGAGCATCTTGTCTCCATGTGATTTGTGACTACTGTGGGAACATGTAGAATCAGAAATTGCAGAAAACTGAGGCTATTGACCAGATGGCCCTTGAATCCATGAGCTCCTGCCCCATCCAATACACAAAGTGCCCTCTGCACAGTGATAGGCTGCTGCTCCTGCCCTGGGGGGCTGACTCAGGCCTAATGTGGGCAGCAGCTGACCTTCCTATGACTTCAAACTGGCACAAGGAGCCACAGAGACAGCCCTGGCATGTACTGACACTCCAGCGGCAGGGGGAAATTTACTCAGTAGATCCAGGAGACTCCCAAGGCAACTTATGGGCAACTGACAGGTAGTGTCAGACCTGGAGGAGCACTGGTCCCTCTGCTAAACTGCAGAGTTCAGGGATGGGGTTAACCACTGCTGTCTACTGCATTGTCTCCTCCACATACCTATAGATGCAGCATAGGCAACAACCATCTGCAGATTGCTTTGTAGTTCCCACCAGGTAGCCTTGAGCAATCAAAAGCAGCAACTGAACTTGGCCTACTGAGGAGTCTTTCTCAAGGGGACACAAAACCAATGCATTTGGAGGCTGGCATCGGACCACAATGAAGCAATTCCTGACTGGCTCCTTTAGTGGTACACACAAGGGGTGGTAGCAACAAGTACACAATCTTGCTAGGGCAAATCCCACTCAGTGGGGTCAGATCCCACATAGCAACTCTTACCCTGTGGGTGTAGCCAATTCCCACAATTAGTCAGCTGGAACATCAATTCCATTCACTGATGTACTGACAACAATAAAGTCTTGGTGACGACAGAAGTTCACATACAACCGATGCAAAGACCATGTCCAGAGCCCCTGGCATAGAGGATCGGGGAGAGTGTGCCACTGGGCCACACAGGACACATTTAACATTAGGCCATCTGGCCAAGGCTGAGAGATGAAACAAATATTCCTGACACATAGAAACAAACACAGAGAGTCTAATAAAATGAGGGGGAAAAAAAGAAGAAGAAGAAGAAGTAGAAACATGCCACAAATGAAAGTACAGGAGAGAACTCCAGAAAATAAGCTACATGAAATGGAGGCAAGCAACCTACCAGAGACAGAGTTCAAAATAATGGTTATAAGAATGCTCAATGAAATTATGGGGGACGTGGATAGCACAATGAGAACCTCAAGAGAGACAGTAAGCATGAAAAAGGACATAGAAACCATAAAAAAATAACCAGACAGAAATGAAGAATACAATCA
>NW_011920424.1:0-7787 GCF_000151845.1 Pteropus vampyrus
CTGATTGCTTATGCGTAAACCCTTGACCCTTTTCTATTTTATTACCCCATGGTAAACTACCCATAGGATACAAAGGTTGATGCTGGACACCGGACAACGGATCAGGGACACCGACCCCGGAACGCCCCATGCCAAACACCGGCAACTGCGGCCGGACACCGACCTCGGCCCGGATGCCTGGCCCCGACCGCTGATGACCGGTGCCGGACACCGGAAGCCGCGCCCGGACCCCGACCCTGGCCCGGAAGCCGGACCCCTACCGCGGACGACCGGTGCCGGACACCGGAAGCCGCGCCCGGACCCCGACCCCGGCCCGGAAGCCGGACCCCGACCGCGGACGACCGGCGCCGGGACACCGGAAGCCGCGCCCGGACCCCGACCCCGGCCCGGAAGCCGGACCCAGGCCGCGGACGACCGGCGTCGGGACACCGGAAGCCGCGCCCGGACCCCGACCCCGGCGCGGAAGCCGGAACCCGACCGCGGACGACCGGTGCCGGACACCGGAAGCCGCGCCCGGACCCCGACCCCGGCCCGGAAGCCGGACCCCGACCGCGGACGACCGGCGCCGGGACACCGGCAGCCGCGCCCGGACCCCGACCCCGGCCCGGAAGCCGGACCCCGACCGCGGACGACCGGTGCCGGACACCGGCAGCCGCGCCCGGACCCCGATCCCGGCCCGGAAGCCGGACCCCGACCGCGGACGACCGGTGCCGGACACCGGAAGCCGCGCCCGGACCCCGACCCCGGCCCGGAAGCCGGACCCCGACCGCGGACGACCGGCGCCGGGACACCGGAAGCCGCGCCCGGACCCCGACCCTGGCCCGGAAGCCGGACCCCGACCGCGGACGACCGGCGCCGGGACACCGGAAGCCGCGCCCGGACCCCGACCGTAGAGGACGGATGCTGAACACCGGACGCCGTGACAGGACCCTGACCCCTAAGTCCAATGCCAGACATCAGAGAAGCCTGAGTCCAACCGAGCTACCGGTGGTCCCTAACCTCTTAAACTGAGACTATAAAGAAAAAGAGGATGAAATAATGACAGTAGACAATGTATGCGGCTCACGCCTCATACAGTTTTTAGAACAAACTTTATTAGAGCTTAAAACACAATTAGAACAGCCTACATACATTAAATAAGATGTCCATTTAACGACATATCAAAGTATCACTTACCGTGATTTTATGACTCACCTGCAACAGCAAAAGTGAGGTCAATGCATTGTACTAACATGTAAGGTTGTCACCCTCAAAGTATGAAACCTCTTTAGATTTTTTTCATAATTTCATGGAGCTTACGTTATATGTGGGGGTCTGTCATTGAATCATTACATGACGTGAGAAAATATGTATATGTAAATAGAATTAAATTGAAAACCCATAATTAATACCAAATAGTCATGATCTATTAGAATTATAGGATGGAGGACATTACACCGGGAAAGAATCGCTTTGGGTATTTTTCCCCGTCAATTGTGCTAGGCGAAGGACTATCCGCCTGCAGTTTAATGGAACCCTTAACTCACACCCACATATGAACGTTAACTCCAAATAGGTTAAAAACCTTAAATGTATTAGGAGAAATTTTAAAATTTCAGCAAGGTAGAAATAAATTCATTATGTAGGATTTAACCATGGTTTCTCATATCAGACACCGAAGCAAAAGCAATGCAAGGAATAAAAACATGTCCTCAAGAATATAATCTTTTTGAGCATCTAAAGAACCTACCCAGAGAGTAAAACCACAGGCCCTGGAACGGAAGAAAAAGAACGTATACATTTGTGAAAAGTATCCAATGTCGATGTACTGATGTACATTTGTGAAAAGTATCCAATGTCGATGTACTTGCACAGCACATCGACTAAAGACTGATGGCGAAACTTTACACGTACGCTACTATAAACACTCTCGAAACCACAAAGAAATGGTCAACCGTCACACGAAGATATTGAATCTCAATCGCGAAAAATGGGAAAAACACTACGGTGCCTCCTTCCCACACAGGATAGCTAACTAAAATTCAGGCGGGAAAAAACTGGACAATGACAGAGACATTGGAAGCCTTAAAATGTCGCTTCTACAGATGCAATGTACAGCATACTAAGTGTACGATAGTTTGCCATTTCCGCCCAAAAAAGTGCCATGGGTCAAACTCCACCCTAAGAAATTGAAAATGGATGTTCTAAAAAAGAACTTCATAAACATACATAGAAGCGATACTGCCGAAGGAACGGTGTTAAAACGATTTAGTTACCCGTGAAATGGTGAATGAATAAACTAAGATCAATTCTTTAAAATTAATAAAGTAAAAAGATGCAGAGTACATATAAAATGCTATGGCAAATCTTCAGAAACAAACATAGAATTAATGTAGGATACAGTGGTTCCACTGAATGTTGAAATGCCAAAATATTGGAATTCGGGGACATGAGCACATATCTCTACACCCACATTTATGGCAGCATGATTCGCACTAGCCAGGATCTGGAAACGATACGGGGTCCATTGATACACAGAACAAATGCGGTACATACAGAAGATTAGTAGTGAGCCTTAACAACTCAGGTGATACTGCCCCAATTACAGAACAGCAGTACGCAGACGTGGTTCAATCAAGGAAAGGAAGCTACTCTTACTGTGCCGCTCCTACTAACTGGAGACACCTGCCACTCTATCAATATCCACTGTACCAGGTGTCGAGGATCAATCTCCTCAGAACTGCAAGTCATCATGGCGGCTCTTGCGCCAGGGTTTCAGAAACTTCTACCAGGTGTCGGGGAACAACGACCCGGAACGCATTACATGCGGTGAAATTTTTCTATTACAGTATTCTGCAACACTGACGCCAAGAAAACAAACTAGTAACCGAAAGAGGGTGTTGTCGGCATCACAACTAAGACATGGATCAAGGGAGCATTATAGAGCCCAAATCTGACCCCACATCAATGTCCCTAGGGTTCCCAGACAGCCGCACAAAAAAAGACAGAGCACTAGCAGACAAGCCAAGGAAAAAAGAATTTTCCACACCACCCCTTGCTCTACTGTGGCCTCAGAAGACCGAGACGTCTACGCCAAACCCTCTGGACCATTCGCGCATGAAGAAGCTTCTCCCTACCTGTTCCTCCTGTGGCCCAAAATCCCAGGAAGCTTCTGAGGTAAACCAGGTACAGACGCAGTCCCACCTCGTCCCAGAAACTCGGGACCTCTACGAGCAATGCTGCAATGACTGAAATCTCAGAACTGCAAGTCATCACGGCAGCTCTCGCGAGATCACGGCACACCAGCCCGGGGCTCTCATGAGACGGCGGCCCACCAGCCCGGGGCTCTCGCGAGACCGCGGCCCACCAGCGGAGGGTCTCGCGTGACCGCGGCCCACCAGCCCGGGGCTCTCACGAGATCGCGGCCCACCAGCGGAGGCTTTCGCGAGATCGCGGCCCACCAGACCGGGGCTCTTGCGAGATCGCGGCCACCTGCCCGGAGCTCTTGCGAGAGCGCGGCCCACCCACCCGGGGCTCTCGAGTCAGGGTTTCATAAACTTCTACCATAGGAAGTGCTTGCTTTAAGTTTGCCTGAGTTAATAATAGTCAAAAAATGGTCTGAAGTATTCACTTAAACCAGACCGGACAAACTGTTCCTGAGAACTCCACAGGCTGCAGTGTCACCCATACCCTAGGTGCTCACACAGCGCCCTCTGCTGTTTACACGATAGAACAGCTTAGATGGATAAGTCGACTCTGAGACTCATCTCAGCCATGCCCCAGGACGACCCCTCTGCCACTCACAGGCTTGCGGAAGGGGAGAGGACATAGTGGCCTCGAAGACTCGCCTAATCCCTTACACGGGGACCTCCTCTGCCCATCACGATCTGGCAGCAGCTAAGATAGAGCATGCCCCTCTAAGTCTCTTCTCAATCATTTTTCCAGGACCTCGTAGGTCCCTCACATACCAAGTTTATGCCACCAGAAAGACTTTGCCAAGGTCTCTGTTCCCACGTTTTCCAGCCCCCGTAGCCCTTCACATACTGTGCTTGTGCGAGACTGGACAAATCGCCTCCAATTCTCTACTGCGCTGTATTCCGGGAACCCCCTTTGCACTTCCTAGAGCAGGGATAGAGAAATCACGTCCAAGTAAGTCTCTACTGCCTCCTACCAAAGTGAGAAGAAAAGAAAAGTGTAGGGAGCTAAAGCTCCCAAAATTCAAAAGAGGGCATGGATTATCTCGGGAGGCCTGCTTGCATAAAAAAGGGAAAAGGCTGGTTCTGTGGAATTCCAGGAAGAAGAAGAATAAGTATAGAAAAAGGGAGTGTCTAACGGAGTGTCACAGGAAGTGTCGATTGTACCTTGATCTTCAGGATGTTACTTTAATTATGTTATCTTGGGATACACAAAGGAAAAGATTATGTATAAAAAGGAGCCTAAGAAATAAACTCGGAGAGACAGTTGTGAGATCTGTTCTCCCTCCTGCACCCTGTCTGTCTTCTCTTTTTTCTCAGTCCTCACTCCCCCATTCAGGGACCTGGTTTGACTTGGTCGGCTGGTTTCCGACAAGTGGCGCCCGAACAGGGACCTGAAAATGGGGGAAAATAGCAAGGACCCACCGTGAGACGAGTGCACTCGAGATTGGCCAAAGAAGCCGTGGGCGGTGAAGGTGAGTACGCAGGAGCTTTTGTAATATAGAAACTGAAAGAGAAAATATAATGGGCCAAGGAAATAGTCGACTGCTATTTGTACATATGCTTAAGAATATGCATAGAGTTACTGGAGCTAAAGTAGGTCAGCGACAGTTAATGAAGTTCTTGCAATTTATAGAAGTTTGTCCCTGATTTCCTGAGGAAGGGACAATCGATTTAGAGACATGGTTAAGAGTGGGTCAAAAGTTACAGGATTACTATGATGCCCACGGACCTACTAAGGTTCCGGTAGATACTTTTGGGCTTTGGACTTTGATTAGAGATTCTTTAGACCCTAGGCATGAAAGAGATCAGATTAAAGAACACGTCACCTGTACTTAAAAATTGTTCATGAGTATGACGAATCTGAGGCTGCTGGGGTTGTGCCTTCTGCCCCTCCCATGCCTCCCCCTCCTTCCGAATCCATTTTTACTGATGAGGAGGAGGAGGCCGCTAGATATCATTTATCTGATGAAGATTCAGCTCCACTTGTAGCTATTGGAGGTGTTGCCCAACCCGCACTACCAGATCCTGTATTAATATGGGGGCGAGGGCATGTTTGTGTTTTTCCACAGGGAGCTGACGGAGCACGCTGGTTGCCTGAACGACTAGTGCGGCATGCCGAAAATGAACATCGAGATTATTCTTCTGATGGGAATACTGATTAATCCAACAGCTTATGCCGCAGTGCATTGGGCTTACATCCCGGATCCTCCGGTACTACATCCAACTGTTTGGTCTGGGCCACAGATCCAGGTTTTTTCTAATAACTGTAGACTTTTAGGATTGCCATTAGCCATGGAACAGCAATATGTATATGATAATTTTAATTTTTCCGGATCAGCAATAGGACTACCTATTTGTTTTCTTTTCAATTCTACTTCCCAACCTGGGTGTTTGAATATCACGGAGCAGCCTTGGCCTAGGAAAGGAGGAGCTGTTATGCTTGGGGCTCCTGATGGCGAAGCTGTAAGCAATAATGATACGATCCCGTTTGAACTTTGTCACTCAGAGGCATGTGCAAAAAGATTCGGTATGGTGGCATCGTTGTCATCAAGAGAATGTCACTTTGTACTCAGTAACAGGATTTAATGAAACTGTTTGGGACTCCTCTCGGCCTTATGACACTGGGACTGCTTTATCTGCTGGACTCTGGAAAACGAGCTCTGGCGCTTGGCAGACTCATATTTGGAAACTGGCTGCCGGACTTGTGACAATGAGTATTAGCATGACTAATGAATCTCGGACCAATTCACACAGTAGTGGTTCAGGAGAAAGATTCTCATATGCCCTTAGAACTTGTGTTAATGTCCCATATATATTATTGTTAGGAAATTTCAATATTACCGTAGATAATAATACTAATCAATTTAATGTATCTTGTAATAATTGTCAGCTGTCTACTTGTGTTACTCCTGCTAACACTTCTGTTCTCGTGCTTAGACAACCGCCATTTATAATGGTTCCTGTTAACCTTAAAGGCCCTTGGTTTGATGAATATGGGTTACAGGTTTTAAAAGAGATTAACATGGCCTTAGGAAGATCTAAAAGGGCTGTGGCTGTTGTTGTGGCAGGTATTCTTGCAGTTGTCGCCTTGCTGGTTACAGCCCCCACTGCTGCCATATCCTTGTCCAACTCTGTGCAAACTGCAACATTTGTTAATGATCTGACAAAAAATGTTTCATTAGCTATGGGATCTCAAGAAAATATTGATGAAAAAATTGAACAAAAATTAGATGCATTACATGAAACAGTAAACTTTTTGGGAGAAGAAGTTCAAGCCTTAAAATTGTCCTCCCGCTTACGTTGCCATGTACAATATCGATGGATTTGTGTAACTCCAAAAAGGTATAATAGAACCACCCATCCTTGGGATAAGATAAAAAATCATTTACAAGGGATCTGGCATAGTGCTAATATGTCATTAGATTTAGTTCAATTACATCGAGACATTTTAGCCTTAAAAGAAGCTCCCGAACTATAAATAAATACTGATCAAACAGTGCAAGAATTTATAAAGGGTTTAAAAGGTTTTGTCCCTACTTGGGGACCATTTACTCGTTTATTAGGATTTGTTATCATTCTAGCCTGTTTCATGTTAGTCATCTTGTGTTTATTGCCATATCTGTTGAAAAGCGCAATACGAGCAGTGCGAGATGTTAGTTCCGAGATACATGCAATAAAATTAAGAAATAAAAATACCCCAGTATAGTGGATGGTAGTCAAAGACGGGTAAGGACTTCTTGGAAACTGGACAACCTAAGACAGGGCATGTATGATGGAATACATGTTCCAATGACGGGTAAGCTCCATGTTTCGCAGGAAGCCACCTAAGACAGGCACAGTCTACTATAAAGTAAAAAAGGGGGAATTGTAGGGAGCTAAAGCTCCCCAAATTCAAAAGAGTGCATGGATTATCTCGGGAGGCCTGCTTGCATAAAAAAGAAAAGGCTAGTTCTGTGGAATTCCAGGAAGAAGAAGATTAAGTATAGCCAAAGGGAGTGTTGAAGGGAGTGTCAAAGGGAGTGTCAATTGTACCTCGATCTTCAGGATGTTACTTTTATTATGTTATTTTGGGATACACAAAGGAACTGATTATGTATAAAAAGAAGCATAAGAAATAAACTCGGAGAGACAGTTGTGAGATCTGTTCTCCCTCCTGCACCCTGTCTGTCTTCTCTTTTTTCTCAGTCCCCGCTCCCCATTCAGGTACCCGGTTTGACTTGGTCGGCTGGCTTCCGACAAAGATCCATTTTTGGTGAACAAAGCTGTCTGTAAGTCAATGTTGATATTAATGATAAAGTAAAAAGTTGCAATCTACACCTAGTTTGTGCATCAAAATTAAATAAAAGTATAAAGGAAAAACACTGAGGAGGCTCTTAGGCAAAATGATGGAGGCACAATAAGGAGACTGGCTAACTGATCATACTAATGAGACAAGATGGAAGATGAAGGTTATATACCTCATTTCCTTTCCATTCAGCATTCATAGACTATAAACTGAAGAATGAACCCAAAGGATAGGATTTCTAAGTAATTTATATCTTTAAAGATGGGCCACATAAGAATTAAAGAATGGAACAGTTTTACAATTATGCCACTCATGTCTTTTAATAA
>NW_011920425.1:0-926 GCF_000151845.1 Pteropus vampyrus
TAGATTTGATCACAAAAATTTGAATTTCTCTCAGAAAACATGAATAAATGTTACAGGCAAGCAACTGGTTTTTCAAAGCCAGAACATTTATGAAAAATGGTTTACATCGTTGCTGCGTAAAGCGTTTATACAAATACAACAAAAACAGCAGAACAACCATAACAGCAGTAACATTCCGACGCTCCCCCATAGGAGAATGGACAAAGGATGTAAAAAGGTCAAGCATAAAAGAGGAAAATGTATATGAGAGAGAGAGAGATATATATATAGTATATATAACATATATATCATATATTACATATTATATATAATATATATCATATATGTATATATATGATATATATATGATACATATTATATATTATACAATATGATATATATATTAATGTAATATTTATTATATAAAATATATGATATATATTAATATAACATATATCATATATATGCATATATATGATATATACACATATATGATATATATATGATATATACATAATATATCATATATATATAATAATATATATATATAATATGGACTTACCTAGGATACAAAAGTATACAAATGGAAATAACAGTAAAACGACATATTCACTTATCAAGTTAATAAATATTTTATAAAAAGATTACATACTACTGCCGGTATGGATACACTGAGATAGATATTTTTATCTTTGTTCATAGGAGGATAAGTCGGTTTGGCAGAAGGGATCAAGAACACAAAGAACTTATGTACTTCTTAAGCCAATAATGTAACATTTAGGAATTTATTCTAAAGAAGTAAATAGAAAACCAAATAAAGCTTTGTGCCTGATAATCACCGCATTTAGAAGAAAATTGGAGGAGTCCAGCATTCACGGAATGATTGACAAACGGTGGCCGGCTCTGTGTTGTCGCCAGGCCCGCCGCTGGTCCCGCTCCCACCCCGG
>NW_011920426.1:0-2017 GCF_000151845.1 Pteropus vampyrus
TTCGACATTGCACTTAGTAATATATTTTTGGATATGTCTATTTAAAACTATAATAAATAAAAAAATAATTGGAAGAACATCAGACTAAGGAGATTTTGCACAACAAAGAAAACTATCAACAAAACAAAAAGATAGCCTACTGAATGGGAGGAGATATTTGCCAATGATACATCTAATAAGGGGTTAAAATTCCAAATGTATAAAGAACTCATAAAACTCGACACCAAAAAATACCCCCAAACAATCCAATTAAAAATTGTCAGAGGAATTGAATAAATATTTCTCCAAAGAGGACATACAGATGTCCAATAGACATATGATAAGATGCTCAATGTCACTAATCATCAGAAATACAAATTAAAACCACGATGAGATATCACTTCATGCCTGTCAGAATGGCTATCATCAATAAATCAAAAAAACAAGCGTTGGTGAAGATGTGGAGAAAATGGAAACCTAGTACACTTCTGGTGGGATTGCAAATTAGTACAGCTACTATAAAAAAATAATATGAAGTTTCCTCAAAAAATTAAAGATAAAACTACCTATGACCCAGCAATTGAGCTTCTGGTTATTTATCCAAAGAAATCCAAAACGCTGACTGATTCAAAAAGATATATGCATTCCTATGTTCACTGCAGCATTATTTACAATAGCCAAATGATCGAAGAAACCTAAGTGTCCATTGATAAACAAATGGATAAAAAGGTGTTATACATCTAAAGATGGAATATTGCTCAGCCATAAAGAAAAAATGAAATCTTCCCATTTGTGACAACATGGATGGACATAGAGGATATTATGCTAAGTGAAATAAGTGAGACAGAGAAAGATAGATACTATATTATTTTGCTTACATGTGGAATTTAAAAATCAAAATAAAAGAACAACAACAAAAAAAAAACAGAAACAACTCAAATGCAGAGACTATATTGATGGTTGCCAGATATGAAAAGTTCTTGGGGGGTAGGTGAAAAAGGGGAAATGATTAAGATGTGCAAATTTCCAGTTATAAAAACAGTCATGAAGATATAAATACAGCATAGGGAATATAATCAATAATATTGCAATAACTATGTATGGTGTCAGATGGGCACTATATTTATCAAGATGAAACGTCCTAACTTATATAAATGTCTAATCACTAAGTTGTATACCTGAAACTAACATAATATTGTATGTCAACTCTAATAGAAAAAAATATTAACTAAAAATAAAATAAAAGAGAAAAAATAAAATTCAAATTTAAAAAATTCTAGACTGGAGTTTAGCGCACTTTTCCTATAAATGGCCACAAGGTAAATATTTTAGGATTTTTCAGGCCAAGAAGTAAAATTGAGGATTATGTAGGTATTTGATAAAATTGTCATGTCATTAAAATATTTTTCTTTTGATTTTTTTCAATGGTTTACAAATGTAAAATCAATTCTTAATGGTAGCCATAGGTGGTGGGACAGGTTTGGTCCATCCCTGATCTAGAATGAAATATTGTAGTGAATATAAAAAAGTGAAGTTATTACAAATCAAAAATAAGATGTTGCCATTACATCTAAAGAATCAGCCTTACAAGTTTATGTTGAAGGAAAAAGGCTTAGGAGTAAAATGAGTTTCTTCCATAGACCACATCCAATGAATGGCTGAAGACTCTGAAGACAGTGCAAGGAGGAACAGAGGACAGTGGGTTATTTGACGAATTGCTCCCTGGAAGAGGACTAAACACCTTTAAGTTAAGGCACAGTGATTTCACCAGGGATGTTCTTCCTGGGCTCCAGATCTGCTTGATAAGAAAAAAAGACAACCCAGGAAATCTGAGCTCCCAGCGATGGCTGGCTTTGATGGCCCTTAATCCCTTTCCAATCTTGAGAGTCTGTTTCTCTTCTCTTACAATTAGACTTCTTAAAGACATGGGACGTACCTATTTCATGATTCTATCTCTCACCATGAATCTTCCATGAATACTTACTAGAGAGTGAATCTACTAGAATTTGCAAATTGCTTCTTCATATAAAACAAGGAA
>NW_011920427.1:0-7779 GCF_000151845.1 Pteropus vampyrus
GAGGGCTTCGGTGAGCAATGTATGGTTGGGAAAGCATTTTTTGGAAGGCCTTCCATTGTGAAGAGGTCTCTTTTGGGGAGTTTTCTGGGGTTAGGTCTCTAGTAGACTGGTCTCTGTTAGGAGGTGTCTGTGTGTGTCATCTCTATGTGAGAGGTCCCCTGTGTGGGTCCCTCTATAGCTGGGCGTTACTGTGCTTTATGAAAGACAGCAACAACAGATGAGCAGTGGGACTTGCCCCTTCCTGCTGCTGCTTCCGTCAGCATCCCAGTCACTCTGGTACTTATGCTGACAGGAGCATGGGGTGCATGTCCAGCTCCCCCCCGACTCTCAGAATTCACCATTCGGTGCCTGAGACGACCCATGAGCACAGCCAGGCTCAAGGTCTCAGCTGTGTGACACCCTCTCCCAAGCACTCGAAGACCTGGGGCACTTCCTGCCCTGGGTCCCACCCTTCCACAGGTCCAGGCTGCACTGCTGTGCCCAGCCTGGTGGCTGCTCAGGATCCCAGAAGCAGGAACTAGCTCCAGGAAGATCCTGTGTCATGAGAATGCCTATGCTCCTGCACCCCTCAACCCTGGTCCTGGTCCCACATGTTGGGGTCCTGACAGGTGTGGGAGCAGGACCATTCCTGCTGTCATCAGATCAGGGTTGTTCTAGAACAGGACTCTCCACCACTGCAAGGACACCCGAGCTGGGCCCCCTGTGTGCCAAGTGTGGCACAAAGTGCAGAATCACTCTAGAAAGATTGTTCCTGGTCTCCCTTTTTTCTGTGTGGTTTGGGGCCAGAGAGGAGGCAAGCGACACTAGGAGCAGGCCACGCCGAGGACCAATCCTGGACTGCACCACCCATTGTGGACAGGTCACTTCTGCGCTCCCGTGTGATAAATCCTGTGTGGTGTCTTCGTCTCCTGCAGGGCTCTGGGATAAGCAAGGCTAGAATCACATAAGAATTATTACGTGATGGCAGGCCAGTCTCTCATCCTTTTAAGTCCCCAACTCTCCCCTGGAGCAGACCTTGGGCCATGTGTTTATGTAAAGGTCACCAGACTGGGAGTGACACTGAGTTCTCTAGTCCTGGCTTTTCCACCTGTTGTTAAGTCATCTTTTCTAGAATTCAGGAGGCAAGGATGTGCAAGCTTAGAAAGTGTATTGTGGAGACAATTAACCATTCCTGACTTGCTTTAATTCTGCAGATTTGGCCCTAGAGGTGGCTTCTTTATATCTGGGATCTCAGAGCTGAAGAAGGTGGAGACAGAGGTTGGGGCCCTTTCCCCTTCCCTCCTCCCATACCTGTAGATGATGATGGGACATCAGGGCTTCTCGGTCGCTGCATATTTATGGACACTCTGTGTCACTTTGCCTCCTTTCTTGGATCCAACCTTTTCAATTCTTCACCCACATCCCACCCAAATTTCACGGTATCCGACTGTCAGATAGTTACCCACATACAGTCACACCCTGTTCCATTCATCCAGAATTCCTCCCCTGGGGTTAATAGAGGGAAAGGCAGGTCACCAGTGACCATGACCATTCATTCATTTGTGGCAGGAGTGAACACAGCCCTCATCATCATCCTCCCTGAGGCTCACACCTACGCACACGCAAAGCAGGAAGTGCCATCTGTCTGGTCTCTACATGTGGGAAAGGCAGAGGTGGGGGAGGGCGAGCTGTACATTTTATTCAGGCTAAGCTGAGAGGGGTTCACAAGGCCATCCCCATCGCAGCCTTCATTAGAGTGAGAAGGGACCTTAAGGAGCCTTTAGGGCCCAAGAGATCCAGGGGCAAGATTTCTCTTGCTTCTGAACTCCCCACTCCAAAACTTCCTGACAATTCTTGGAGCCTGAGTGGGAATGTCCAACCCTGTGAGGCCCCTGTAAACCTATTTCCTACAGCTGCACGATTTCAAAGCTGAGTGGAAGCAGGAGAAAGATGGGTTGAACCAGAGCCTTGAGTGGAGTTTTTATGGGTTTTTTTCGTCTTGTTTTAGAGTAGTTTTTGTTGTTTGAGTAATGAAAGTATTGTGAAAATATCAGGGGCAATGAAGGGACTTGGGGTAAGGAGTAAGCTCGCAATGCCACAATCAGCCTCCGTCCACGCCCCTTTCTTTTCGAGGCCAAAGCACACACCTAGCAAGCACAAGGAGAAGTCACTACACCACCCTTTTATGAGAGAAAAACATATATTGGGGAAAAGTAAATAGTTTGAATGTAGTAATGAGAAAACGCTTCTCTACATGGACTGATTTTTTTTTTCTTGGAGACATATTTGCCTACTAGAAAAGGTTAGTGAAGCACGGACCAGGCAAGACCCTTCCTCGAAAAAGATAATGCCGTGGGCAGTGTGGTTGGTGGCCTGGCGTGCACGGCATCCTTGGCCTATACTGGCAGGCACTGACTGGAGACAGTGTTTTCTTGGGGGCCAGGGATGGGTTGCCACTCACTTCCAGCTGCTCATCATCGAATCTGACACTTTTCAAGGACTTCTCAGGTCTGACTTGCTTTTCCCTGGTAGAACAATTTTGGTCTTTGGAGTCAGCCTGCTGACTGTGAGGGGTGTAATTCATCATTCTCGCTTGCTCTGTGGAGTAAGGAAGGCAGCAGACACACACACATACTGGGGCTGGGTGTTCCCGTTTGTGCTCCTTTAACTTCGTGGCATGAAGTCCATGGTGAATGGCCATTTTCTTCTCTAGAATCTGTCCCACAGCTGTCATGAGCTCCTGAGCCTCCACATTCTCGCTGTCCAGAATTGATCTGCTTTTGACTGACTGTTGGCTCTGGGCAGTGGCTGATTTGGGCTTGCACTTTTGCAAAGCATCTTGACCTTGGAATTTTTTATGGGGGAAAATCCACTGGACAAAGTGCCTCATCTTTTTTTTGAAGAAGCTTTGTAAAACACTTTGTTTTTTCTCTGGCAGCAGCTGGAGGTATTTCTTCCCAACAGAGCCTACAGTTTTTCTGGCTTGGGCAGAGGAACTCATACTCCTGTCTTGACAGGTCCCCAATTTCTCGAGCTTTTCTGCATGCTCTCCTGGGTTGGGCCACCTGCAGTCCTCTCTCTCATAAGTAGGGACAAACATCTCGCTCTGATTCTTCCAAAAGCCTTGATATCTTTTGGTCCTGGGCTCCTGCTGCTCTGGACTGCTGCTTGAGGCTGCCTTGAGGCCACACAGCATCTGGAAAACTAGCTTGTTTCCATTGGGCACTCCCTGGGGATGGCACTGAGGCACCTGAGAGGCCAAGTTGTCAGTAGCAAGGGGCTTGTGTCTGGGACACTCGTGTGGCAGGTTCTCTGACTGTACCTTTACGTTGGACTTAAACTCACTAACCATCTCTGTGTTAAGGCGTGGCTCTCCTGGATCTTGGAGAACAGTCATTCTAGGGTATAGGGGACTTTTACTGGTCCCTGGAGCCTCTAAACTACCCAAATGTGCATTTTTGTTTTGGGACTTTGTCAGCACATTGGTTCCCAAGATGTCTCTAGACTCTGGTTGAAAAGCAGGGGACAATGTGGCCTTCCCTGCCTCCCTGGCTTCCTTGGCCCTCAAAGATTGGGGTCCTATGTTCATCTCTGGCACTGTTACCTGATGGCTGGGGTCTCGTGAGGCATGTAGACCACTCTTCCCTCCTGGCTCGTTCCTGGACATTGTTGAACCTGGACTGGGCTCTGTGCTGTCCTTCATGGCCCACTCCACAATCCCACTCTGCCAGGTGAGTGTGATGGCCTGAGGTGGCGACCTGCCCTCCTGTCTAGCCAGAGAGGCCTTTGTGGTCCCATGGTCATCACCAAGTGGGATCTGTCCCAGAGCCCTCTGGATTTCCTCACACACAGGTAAGGGGGCCAGGAGAGGCCTCTCCAGGGTGGGAACTGACTCCTCTCCTATCGCTTTCTCTCCCAGATGGGGCTGAGGAAGTTTTCCAAGGACCTCAGCAAGCTGGACTATCGAGTGGTCTCCAGGGACACAGGGAGCTGAGGGCCGAAAGGCAAACTGCAGAGTGGGTGAGGGTTGAACCTTTTTCAACGTAAAGTGATTAATGGACTTGATGAGCTTGAGGGGCAGGCCCCACATGTGCCTCACCCAAAACTTTGTCATATGTGCTTCCAGCATCTTTTGAGTGTTTGTGTCGAGGAAGGAAACCCTGTGGGAGGTGTTCACCCAGGGTTCCCAACCCTTTAAGATTCCCAAATTCCTGGTTTCCATGTGAGCGTTGGACTTGGGAGAAGCATGGTTGACAGCAAGCCAAGATCAACGCACACTCCCGGGGATTAAGCCCTC
Organism: Pteropus vampyrus; assembly: GCF_000151845.1. Lineage (NCBI taxonomy): Eukaryota > Metazoa > Chordata > Mammalia > Chiroptera > Pteropodidae > Pteropus > Pteropus vampyrus. Next base: position 4,277 of record NW_011920427.1, read on the forward strand.
TCTGGTTTGCCCCCAATTCCTGCCTAAAAGGTCTTTTGGGATGTTTTCTATATTTTTGTCCAACCTCCTCGGCTAACCACTTGTCAAGTCCTTTCTTAAAAGCATCCAGTCGTTTTCTGACCCTTCAGAGTCTACTTCCTGAAATGCCACAATAGGCCTTTCCGAGGACCTGGAGAGGTTTTTAGGGACCTTGCTCATGTCTTGCTTTACCTGGATCCCCACCTTCTGCAGATCCTTGCTGCTTTCACCTGTGAAGGAAGAGTGGCCGTGAGGCCCCATGCTTGTCCTTTACCGGACATTTCCCTGGTAATTCGCTCTGAAGCTGCCTTAGTTCCAGAGATTCTTGTATCTTCCGAGGTAGCTCCCAGCGGTTTTGGATAAGCCATTTTTGGAGGTGTTGCTCCAGTTGCTTCCGGAGCTCTGGACTGATTGGAAAATTCTCGGGAAGGATGGAGCCCACCCAGCTGTCCTCGGGAAGGTTGGGAGTGAAGATATTAAAGACTTCCTGAGATCTTTCGATCACAGATGGCGGAGCCCACCCACTTTCTAGTTGCTTCGGCAACAAGGGCCATTCTGTATTTTGAATCTCAATTGAGGTGAGAGATTTTAGCTCATTCCGGGCTGTCGGGCAAGACACACCACAGGCTCTAATCTGGGATGGAGAAGAAGGTCGTAGGATTTGTACAGGAGATTGGAGATGGGCCTGGGCCTGAGTCAGAGGTGGGGCCTGTAATTGCAGCATCCTTGGAATCAAGGCTTGAGGTTGGAACTCCAGCTGGGGCAGGGGCTGGGAATGGGAAAGCAGTGGAGGTAGTTTAGCCTGCAGATGAATCGGGCAGGCATTTGAGATTCCATTGAATAAGAATGAGGGAGACTGTAGTGTGGAAGAATTCTCAGAGATCCAGGCAGTAGCCACCGGGGATTCGCTGTGCAGAGAGGAGAGACCCCAAAAAAGCTGGTTGTATTTTTGCTGTAGATGGTCCCCCAAGACTTTAGGATATGAGAGCTGCTGAGGACTAGGCAGTTGCTCTGGCTTATCTTTCGCGGTCCAGAAGGGTTGGGGGATTGTGGTGTCCTGCTCAGCACCTAGTAATGGCAACATTTTCCCCAAAGAATTCAGGTGGTAGTCTGGGCTCATTTGTTTTGGATATAATCTGTCTTTGTCTTTTTCCTTCGAAATCTTTATCTTGATTCTCTCTGTGACTTGTATCTCCAGGAGATTCTGGTCATCGGATTCGAGTAAGGAGGGGCTAACAGCCTCTACCATTCTGTCTGTGGAGTCTCTCCTGAGCAAGGCCTCTTGTGAGTGGTGGGACAGGTGCTCTTGTTGGGATTTGCACTGTGATGAGTTTGAGAGGCACAAGGCTTTGGCAGCTGCCTGCCACTGAGACGGGGTTAAAATGGAACAGCTTGAGTAGTCAAGGCCTGAGATGGCTGGGACTGCGACAGGAGAAGCTGACAAAGGTGTGTGTGGAGATGAGCTTTGTGGGATGGTCCTGAGTGGGAGTGCCATCAAGTCACACTGAGGAGGTGTCATAGTGGAGTCTGACAGTGGTGGTGCAGAGGAGGCTGTTGGAGGTGGAAAGTGGGCCTCCGAATCATGGAGGCATGAGGTAGAAGGGGAAAGTGCAAGTGGCCGTGGTGAAAGGTCGTCCAGCGGAAAGAAAGGCTCTGGTGGCTGAGAGCCACTCAGGGATGAATGTGAATGAATAGAAATTGAAGAGGTAGTAGGACTTTGTGACAGGGCAGAGGCCAGAGGTAGCAGGCGTTCAGTCGGAGGAGCTGGGGAAGCCAACGGGGACATGACGGAAGCAGCATCTTCCACAGGCTCTGCACAGGGCTGGCGGGCTCCCTCAGGAACTGCTTTGCATGCCTCACCAGTGGCTTCTTGACCTGAGCTCTGACAAAAGCTGCCTTTGTCAGGGAGCCTTCCCAGGTGGCTGCAGGACACGGAGACACAAGCTGCAGCCAGGGGCACGTGGGGCCAGGAGATCCTGCAGGGTGGGCACCTGGTGCCTAGGGTCCTCCCCATCCCCGACATTTATTCCACAGTGCTCCTGCTGTCTGTCACCCCAGGGCTGTAGCCACACCCATACCCCATTGCCCTCCCTTCCATGTCAGTTCAAGGTGTCCAGCAGCCCAGAGGGTGGTGGACCCGAGAGAAGGGGAAGATTCTTTACCTTTGCAGAAGAGAAATCAGGCTCTGAGCCTCTTCCAGTTCTTGCAGGCAATCTCTGCAAGCTGGAAATCAGGAGACCGGGTCATGTGGTTAAGGCAGGGCCTTAGGGGTCTTACAGGAGGCTAGGGTAATGGCCCTTTAGGGGAGGCACCTTGAAGGGAGGTCTCTGGAGCCCAAGCATTCAAGTCAAGGACAATAATTCCTGACAGTGATGGCAAGGCTCAAGAAAGGTAGAACTTTGTCATTTACAAAGTGCTTCCACATCTATTACCCACTGCGGACCTCACAACTGCCCCATAGGGGAGCAAGAGGTCAGGGGGCACCTTACAGAGGAAACTGAGTGATGATAAACAACTTGTTCAAAGGTGGACCTGGCGGAGGGGTGGGGGGTGGGTTCTCACCTTTCAGTCGGATACTATTGATCTACGACAGTCCAAATGCCCCTGCTGGGTGACACCCATTTCCAGGCTCTCAGATGCTTCATTCAGAACACAATTCTGGGATGTATCTGGATTTTAATTTCCTTCCCAAGAGCCTTCCCGATGGCTCTGTTTCCTGTGAAACAGGCTCCGCTGCTGGCATCCTTGGAGACCTGAACCTGGACCCTCGGGGACCAGAGAGGTGGGGGGCAAACCCCTTGGCACAGGGCTGAGGGGCAGAAACTCACCTTTCGAAGCTCTACTTTTCTTCCTGATCTTTCTCTTCCTCTTTGGCTCCACCGAATGCTGAGACAAGAAAATGTGAGGAGCTAGACTCATTCTTACTCTCCTGTCTCTAGACAAGCTACAGAAGCTCAGTGTTCATGAACAAAGTGACTTTCTACATTTAATTAATGAGACTCTCTAATTTTTCCCCTTTTATTTTTTTTGTAAAGCAGATAAAATATTTTGCTTTTCTTCTTGGATGAATGGAAAAAAGAATCTTGATGAGACCCACCATGGATTTCTTGCTCAAGAAAAAGAAAAAAACACACATTCTCAGAACTACAGGCCCCTCTGAGCTCAGTCCGGTAGGACTCTGGTTTCCCAGGCCAGAGCCCCACTCCAGCCTTTGCTCAGAGACACTCAGTGGCTCTGCACTGATCTCGGATCAGCCCCAACAGAGGAGAGGCTCGACTTAGACACCTGCCAAGGGAAAGCAGTTGGTGAACTAGTGCTCAGGGGCCTGTCACTCTGTAGAGATCCAACTCTTACTTAGTATCCAGTCCTTGATCATTGGTCACTGCATCTGGGACTGTGCCCTGGAGCCCTCCACCACACCTGGACTCCTGATCCAAGTATCTTCAGATCAAAATCCGTGTGCTCACTCTAACCCCTGCTCGGCC
>NW_011920428.1:0-1229 GCF_000151845.1 Pteropus vampyrus
GCTGGAGGATTCGAATTTGAGTGAACACGGAGTGCTTGGCAAGGTACAGAGCACGGGGAGTTGTTTATTTCCGTGGGTGGGTGGGGGCCGGGCTGCATTAGATCTTATGATTTTGAGGGGCTATGAGAAGGACCCCTCACGTGACCTCTCTCAGGTTGCCCCAGCCGGCCCCACCCCCACCTTTAGGACAAACTCTGGTGCTAGACGTTCCGCTATTAAGTTCTAAGACCCAAAGTAAATTTAGCAAACACCTTTGAAGTAGTTATAGGTAGAATATTTAGAGCACGTGGAGGTAAATGCCTGTCTTGTCCTCAGGGTACTTTTTAGGAACAAAATTAGTAAACTTTACTGAAATGCAGTGAAGATGCCAATAATGAAGAATACACTGTGTTAAATGCGTGAGAATAAGCAACAAAGTCAGTCCTCAGATTTATCTGTAAATAATGCAATTCTGCATAAAATACCAAGAGGTTTGTTTGAACTTGATGAGCTGATTTGAAAATTTACATCCAAGAGCAAAGGACTGAGAATAACTAAATACTCCCGAGGGCAAGTTGGGCGCCTTGATTTACCAGGAAGGTTTCAAGAATTATTACGACGATTGTCATTCTTTGGAAAGACAGGTGGACCGGCAGAACCGAATCGAGAGCGTGGAGACAGACAGGTGCGGGGCGATGGGCCGTTTCAAACGGTCCCAGGGCCGTCGGTAATACACTTGGGGGAGAAAATGAGGCCGGACGCCTCTTCTCCACTGCGTGACCCATTCCAGACCGACACTCACATGTGAAGGCAAACCTATAAAACTTCGGGGGGACAAAGCAGGAGAATATTTTTACGACCTTGTTACATGGAAAGATGTCTTCCACGAGACAGAGCTCGGCTTTTGTTGAGGGGGATCCACCCCAATGCTGTACACGGCTGTGGAGGCCCACAGCACTTGCCGTGCCTGGCAGGGACTCTGGGAGGCTACGCCGCGTGTGATGTGGGGATTTGCAGAGTCGTGCGAGCCCCTTAGAGAAACGCCGTGCAGGCTGAGTGGGGGGGAAAGCAGGGAGGGCGGGCCCGGGGGGGCGCCCAGGGGGATGGGGGGGGCGTAAACCGTGCTGGCGTGAGGGGCAGGGGCCGAGGGTTTGGGGAGCCCGGCTGCCGAGGCTCGGGTGGGAATGCGCACAGGCCCTGGCGGCCGGTGCCCGAGTCCACCACACAGGCTGCTGTTCTGGCCGAGCCCA
>NW_011920429.1:0-2225 GCF_000151845.1 Pteropus vampyrus
TCAGGTTCCCTGTGGGTCCTCGCTGCGGGCAATCTTTTGGGGTGCTCTTCCGTTGATATGCTTGGACCTTCCCGTGGATTTCTGTGTCGCTCCGACTAACTTTAAGGCACCAGGTGGCCGTGCTTGCGTTTGGACCTGTCAGGCGTCCAGCTGGCCGGGAGGCATCTCCCAGCCTCACCCCGATCTCTCTGCCTGACCTTTCCAGGGTGCGGGTTCCCCACCAGCATCCCCGTGGCATGGCCATCGTCTGGGAGCAGCCCCGCCGGGCGCCCCTGTGAACCGCGGAGCTGCCGCTTCTGCCGGCAGCAGATGACACCGCGGAGCCACAAACCTCCCGCCGATTAGTCTCCCTCGAGGCGCGGCGGGCCTTCCCTTCCTTCCCCTCCCCGTGATCGAAGAGCAGGAGACCGAGGCAGCTTCACGGTTCTCTCCCTCGACGAGCGCCGTTGCTTCCTAGGAAACTAGGGAAAGAACAGCCTTACAGACATTTCCACTAGTCAAGTGCAGCCGGGCCCCCGCCCGTGCTTAGAAGTCGGTTCCTTCTAAGACTTGCCTGCAAGCGGCTTCTGGGGAGAAGATTTTAATAAAGGACCCGCAAAACAAGATGCTTTCAGTTTTCTCCGATTATCCGCGGGAAGTAACTTTCATCTCCGCCTCGGGTCTTCTTGGGGCTGGCTTTAAATCGAAGCCCGCGGAGGAGCAGAGGAAAGCTTGGCGGCCTCGCTGCTGAGGGCGGCTCGCAACAAGTGGAAGGAGACGGGCTGTGCCCACAGCACAGGGCGCCTCGCTGGGTCCCCTGACTGGCAGGCTCGGTTCCGTGTTTCTCACGGGGCAGCGGTCGGATGGCAGTCCGAACCATCCTCCAGAGCTGCCTTGGAGGTTTCGATTGTGTTCTTCGGAGTGAGATTCGAGTTTGGATTCGATGCAGATATTAGAACAAGCCCAAGCCAGCTCCTCGGGCTGTTACTGCATCGGGACCAGGACAAGGCAGGTGAGCGGGGCACCTCGCGAGGTGGTGGCCGTGGGGTCTGGGCGGGTGCCCGGCCTGCCTCCGGAGCCCGAGGCGCCTCCTGGCCCCACCTGCCCTGGCCTTGATGACACTCGGACCGAAGGACAACGGGCCCAAGCTGCCAAATACTCACACGACTGGGAACGGTTCCTGGGGAGTTTGCCTCGGGATTCGAGCCGAGAGCTGGGGTGTGAAGCTCACCTGCCGCAGGCGGAGAGAAGGGACTTTCTCTTACAGGGTTGTGCAGACCCAAAGCGATTTCTCCACTTCGTTGTGGGCGTGGTGTCCCTCCCGATCCCTATGTCAAAGTCTCACCCCCTCCGAACCTCAGATGGGAACTTAATGGAAAACAGAGTCCCCGTCGATGTAGTTAAGATGAGGTCACACCAGAAGGAGGGTGGGCCCCAATCCGACCTGACTGGTGTCCTTATAAATACAGGAAATTTGGACACAGACATGCACGGGGAGGGGCATGTGACACTGGAGTGACGCTGCTACAAGCCACAGAACCACCAGACGCCTGAGAGGCCGGGGACGCATCTGTCAGCGTGGCCCTGCTGACACCGTGGCCTCCCGCGTCCCGCCTCCAGAGCCACGAGATAACACCTTTACGTCGTGTAAGCCACCCCGCGTGTGGCGCTCGGTCAGGCAGCCCCGGCAAAGACGCGCGGGTGGGTCCGGAGCGTGGCCGTCTCTGCAGGTGGGTGCGGAGTCTGTCCCTTCTATTCCGTCTGTGACTGTACCTCGCCGAGCGCCCGTGGAGACGCTAAGTCCGAGCCGATCATTTCAGAGGCGTAAGTCCAGCGGCGTGGGCCCGCTGTTGGGGACAGGGCGGGGTGGCAGCCTGCTGGAACGCGCTGCTCCACGGCCCCTCCGAAGCCGTCTCGGCCTGAGTCCCCGTGTCACGCCCGGCCGGCTCGTCTTCAGACGTGAAGAGCTCCGTCTCCTTCCTCGTCCATCGCTGGGTGTTTTCCTCTTGGTGACCACTTGGAAGTGCCACAGCGAAGGTTCCCCGCTCAGAGGGAGCCACACCTGCCGCTAGTTACCGGCTGGTTACAGAGCGCGCGCGGGGGGCCCCCTCAGCCCGTGCCTGGGTTCCCGGAGCTCAGAGGCGTGATGGGCGCACTCGGCAGTGGAAATACCGTCCATTTGCATATTTCCAGGGATGCGATAATGCGATTCGGGCACGTTGCTGCCGCTGATGCCATTTAAGTTC
>NW_011920430.1:0-7764 GCF_000151845.1 Pteropus vampyrus
AGAGAATAGGATGAGATACTGTGGCTTCCTCAAGAGCAAGAGTCTGCTTATGTACATAATGTATGTGTAGTGGAGTGTCTACGTGTATGTGTGGTGTCTGTGTGTGTAATATGTGTAAAGTCACTTACTTTCAATTCTTCTTCACCAAAAAGCTAAAGACATTCCTGATACATTTCCTAAGAATAATATCATGTGGCCATCCAAAGTGGTCTCTTAATTAGGAAGCTTTATTATTTAATGGGAGATCTTTTCAGTAGTCATTCCATTTTTGGTGAGCTCAGAGATCTCAGATTTCTGAGTCAAAACAGACCTCGTTGGAGGGCCTACCCACTCTACTGAAATGCAGTGTATTCTAACCTTCTCAAAGCCACACCACAGGCTGTTCATTTAAGCACCCAAAGCTCCTGCTGTACCTGTTAGCCATGTTACCATAATGCGGCATTACTCCAAAACTCAGAGGCTTCAAACAATCAGTCATTTCACTATAAATATGTGAACTGACATAACTATAGACTGGGCTTGACTGATATCGCTGAAGATCAACTGGCCGTTGGCTGATGTAGAATGGCCTTGTCTCAGATACCTAACAATACTCAACTCTTCCGCATCTGCCCCATCCTCCGGCAGCCTAGGTCAGGCACACTCTCATGGCAATCGCAGCAGACAAATTGCAAGAATTGAAACACAAATGCACCTTTTAAACCTCTGCTTTCATCTTAACTTGCAATTGTAAATTTGCCAAAGTAAGTCTCAGATTCCTATCATATCACAATATATTATATACATATTTTGTGTATTTATGTGTGTATATGTATTACATATATACACACAATATATACACATATTCTATAGTAGAAGGTACTGGCTGAGCTAAAATAATGTAATATGTACAACATGATATATTATACAGTAGATTTTATTACATAATATATCTATATACATGTGTATATTACATACATAATAAGTTATAAATTATATTATCAATTCTATTTTAAGTTATTTTTAATAGGTATTATTTCCTTCCTCTCCTTTTTTCTCCTATCCACTCCAACCCCTTACAACCACTTTTCCACTGTTTACTATGAGTTTATGCAAATACAAATGAGTATTCAGTCTAGTTATTATACATCTCTTTCTTAACAAAACTATTTCTAACATCCCGAGTCAATAACTCAAAGAGAATTTTTTCATCTTCAGACAGATTTTATATGATTTATAAATTATTTCAACCCAGTTGTACAGTTACATTACAATGGACATTCTTCACTCTGATCATCATTACACTTACCCTAGCTGTTTCATGTGTGTGTATGAAGGGAGGCTATTATGTGGGAATACATCCATGCCTTTTCTACGTTCCTAAGGCTACACAAAAAGTTGTACTAGAAAAGGGAATTCTACATACAATCTCATTTCTATTATTTTTGTTCAAGCTCTTTATACTGCAAAATTCATGTTTCATTCATTCCTACGGTTATCAGTCTATATCTATTTTTATTTGGTGTATTTGGGAAGTGACCTACGTAAAGGATTATTTTCTAAATTAACCCAGCCATGAGTGTGCTATATCATCATGAACAAGTGATCAACTTCTTAGCATCTTATATCAGGTCTACATGTGTAATGCAAGGTCAATAATTTATACTTAACATTGTTCTCAGGTTTTATTCATTCAGTCAATCAACAATTATTCATTGCATACCTGCTAAGTTTTACATACGTATTACATGCTGTTAAAAAAAGAGCTATGAGAAAATACATAGTATCGCCTCTCACCAAATTTATAGACTAGTTATATACATAAGTATCTGATTAGACCGAGTAAAGTGAGTCAAGGACTAGGCTTAAGAAAGCAAAGAGTGGTATGAAGGCACACAATTAGCCCCAGCCACCCTCATCCCACTCATAAGTAGTGAGTCAGAGACAGCCTGGAGTCTGTGATGCCTAAACTGAGACCTGAAGGTTAATAGGAATTAATCAGGTTGAAAGACAAAAGAAGTAGGTGTAGTGTTTTTAAAAGTAGAAGCAGCACATACAAGGCAATAGTCCTGAATTTCACAGGACTAAAGGTCAAAGTTATAGTATAAATATTTGGTTTGAGAAATACATAATACATATGTCAACATTACAAATGAGCAAGTATAATCTTTGTGAAGTTAAAAATATGTGTTCTCTATTTACTTGAGATTCTTCTAATAATTTCTTCATTTACACCTAACGTGTGTCTTAGGTTCAAATACAGAAGATGCAACTGGAAAAAAAGAGACATTGTGCTGGCCCTCAGGAAGCTTGTAGCACGTGGGATAGATTAGAAAATAGTGTAATCAAAGCTATCATGAGAGGAAAGTAAAGTATGACCACCTAACAGGGGCATTTAAGTTTGAAACAGAATATAAGAGAAGGTTACCTAAGAATGGTGAAATCAAAGTTAGGACTCATAAAAGAGTTAGTCAAAATGGAGGGAGGGAAAGAGTATTATAGAAAAAGAGATATGCAATGTGCAAATGTACAAAATCAAAATTTAGTTCACAAGATGAGAGTAAACTAATTCGGAACGGCTGGAGCATACAACTCAAATGGAAAACAGAAAATATAAACCTAAAGCAATAAGCAGAAACCACTTTGTGAACATCATCATAAGACATCACACAATGCTTGTAAATTATCTTGAAGGCATTTTTGAGCAAGGGATCAAAAACGATTTTGGAGAAAGGGATGTGAAGTAGCAAATGGTATGATAAAGTGTTACAAATTCAAATATCGTTTTCTGTATGTTTTTATATTTATAGATACAATTATACATTTATTTTCCCTTAAAATTTTTTTCCCTTTATTTTCAAGTAAATTTCTCTCTAACACAGTATATTGATAAACCTTTTCTTATACCAAAACCAAAGACATATTTTGGATATAAACTCATTCAAGGCAAGCCAAAATCCTCATTTTAATCATTTCTCAGCCTAGCCACAGGGTAGCACTGTTTTAAAAGTATTTTAGATAGATGTATATGATTCTTTGTAAATGGTGAAAGTGCTGTCTTGTCTCTCTGATTGGTTGTCCCCCTACATTGCAGTATTCTACAAACAACTGGAACAGGCCTCACTCTGTGCTCAGAGTAACTCCTGCTGAGGAAGCCCGTTCAGAAGCTGACCTGGTGCATTGATTTAGCTGGGGATCCAAGGCATGGAGACTCTCCTGAAAGTGCTTTCAGGCACTCTGTTGTGGCAGTTGGCATGTGAGTACACAGTGCAGTCTAGGAGAGGCTTATAATGGTGACAGCACCCTGAGGGCAGCAACTGGGTTGTATTTCTGTCCTGTGGAGGGCCCTTCTGAGATCCAGACAGAAAGAAAAGAGTGAGAAATATTTTTTGATTATGTGGTGATGTTTATGCTGTGAGTAAAGTAGAAGGAGAGAAAATCACCCTTCCTTTATGAGACTGAGCATCTTATGGGCGTTTGCTGTGTTTCTTATCAGGCGTGAGAAGCCTAGAAGTGCAGCAGAGTCCTCAGTCCGTGATAATCCAAGAGGGAAAAGATGTCACCATCACGTGCAAGTCCTCAGGGACTTTATATTTCCTGCACTGGTATCATCAGAAGCATGAAGAAGGCCGTATCTTCTTGATGATGTTACAGAAAGGTGGAGAAGAGAAGAATCATGACAAAATAGTTGCCACATTTAATGAAAACAAGCAGCAAAGCTCCCTGACCATCATGGCCTCCCAGCCCAGTCATTCAGGCACTTATTTCTGTGGAGTAGAGACACAGTGATAATCAGGCCTTCAAAGGCTGTACTCAAACCTGAAGCTGGACCACAAATGCTCACCTAGCACCCGGCTCCAATGGGACTCTTACCAGAAAGCTCATCCATGAATAAAGAGAGATTTGAGTGTTCAATTGCTTTAACATAAAATGCCATAAGTGGGCTATGATCCTTAAAACACATCTAATTGAACATTATTTTCTTGATAAATCTGTAATTTCATGGTAGGTAGCTTAGATTAAGAAGAGAATAACATAAACTTCAGTTTCCAATTCCAGAGTGAATTACAATATGACTTAAGCTACAATGTGAATTACTTTTCCATCAGTATTCATGTCCTAAAATGAAAGCTAATCCTCCCCTTCTCTGCTAGGCACTCACACTTGTCATTAGGGAGACAGTAGAATTGAAAAGCAAGTCTTTTGTCTGGTTCCTTGTAGGGCATCAGGATTGTATAAGATTATATTGTTAATGCTGTCATGTGCCTGGAGAAGTCACTAGTAATATTTTTTCCCAAGGTTTGAAACTGAAGGTCCTTATATCTTTGATTAAATTAATTTAAAAACTTAGCTCTATAAAGAATCTCTCTCTTCTCTCTCTCTCTCTCTCTCTCTCTCTGTATCTATCTCTATCTGTCTCTCTATATACATATATATACACACACATATATGTATATGTGTATATACATATATGTATGCCCCTCAGAGACTTAGTTTTTCGCCAGATAATCAGCAACCACAGAGGTAGCAGAAGACAGTAGTGTAGACCTCTGGCAGGCTTAAGATAAAATCTTCACCTAAGTGATCTTTCAGCTCCTGAGCCCTAAGGTAGAATGATCCCCTGGCTACTTTCCCATGAAACCAGATGAGGGACACCAGAACGGACCTCAGAACTGTTCTTAAGACCTGAAAAAATGATGCATTACTCTTTCTTCACCTCCATGCAATCAGTTTTCAGCACCATGCCAGCCAACTCTACCACAAGGTCTTGCGATTTTTCCCTAAAGAATCTGTAAACTACACACCATTGGGTGTTTGCGTTTTGAGTATTAGCTTCCAGTTCTCTTGGGTGGTTCCATTCATAACACAATAACCAGTATTTTTCCACTGCACTTCTCGGTGTAGAGTCTTTGGCTCTTCTGGAGTCAAGAGGATGAAACCTTTCTGTTCAATAACAGTTTTAAACATTTGTTTTTGAAAAATGTCATTGAAGATCACTTCCATCTTCAGACTGACTTCCATTTCACTTCTCGCTGTGCTATATTCCAATTGATTGTCAGCTTTGTCTGGGGTACTCTGAATTATCCACATGACGCCTTCTCTTAACAGTTTGCTGAAATATGCAATGGCCAAGATCTTCCCTCAACTGTTCTCCTATATTAAACCCAGCTCAACATTGGCATGTGCTAAGTGCTTACTGAGTTTTGATTGATTAATTTATATATAAGAATTTAGGATGAAAAGAGAAAAACAATGTTCTTTATCAGGGAAGTTAAAATACACAAATGGAACCATAGTCATGGATCGTCACTACGCAACCCAAAATTACTAGGAAAATGTAATTCACAGTCCGGGAAAAAACAAATAGAAACTGACTCTGAGATCGCTGAAGTTTAGCAAACAAATATTCTAAAGCACCTATAATAAATATGTGCAAAAAAACACTAAATAAAATGCATTCCAAAATTTAAAAAAATATATTTTCTTAATAAGTGAAAAGAAGTAAAATCTCAGCAGAAAAATGAAAAGCATACACACACAAACAAATGGAAATCTTAGGACTGGAGTATAATAACTGAAAAATTCATTGAATGGCCTCAAAAGCAGATTAGAAATAGCAGAACAGAGAGTCTGTAAATGGATGAAGAAACTGGTGTGTTCATAAAATTAAATACTACTCAGAAACAAAAATAAACTCTTCATTCATCTGTCGATATGGATGAATTTTCAACCATTATCCTGAAAGTAAGAAACTAGACACAAAAGAGTACATATTGAATTATTTTATATAGATGTAATTCCCAAAAAAGGCAAAAGCAATCTATGGCCACAAAAACCATGTTGATGGTTGCCAGGAATTATAAGTGGAAGGATGACATTGTCTATAGTGGGACACAGGAAACTTACAGGGCGATAAAAATATTCTATATATTGATCTGTGTAGTGGTTACACAGCTGTATGCATTTGTCAAACACTAAGTGTTACACTTGAAATATGACATATTATTTCATGTACCTTATATCCAATAAAAATGTTTTAAAAAATAAAGTGGATAAAAACATTTAGGTTCTAGATCTCATGGTATCCGTAACACTTCTTTTAATGGTTATTAATTCTTTCTTTTAAATATGAAATACAGAAGAATGGAAGGAGAAGCAGAAGGTGTGGGAAGATAAAGCGGGTAATATGTAGTGATTAAAGTTTACTCTCCAAAATAAAGAGACATTACACCCCAGGTCCTGCATTTACTTGCTCCGTGATTCTGAGGACCTTTCTGGGCCTCTGACTCCCTTCAGTAACATGGAGGATGTGGTGGCAGGGAGAAATAATCTCGAGAAGATTCACCTTTTCCACAAGATGAAGATTAAGTACGATTATGTACATGAAGTTCATAGGACATGTTAAAGGTTCAGTGATTTTAGCCAGAATTTTTATTATTAACCATAAGTGTTTATTTCAAGTTAGCCTAGGTCTCTAAATAAAATTGTGGGAAATGATCAACCTGATATGGTGGCTCCAGAATTATTTCTTGTAGTCAGACAGTGCGAGGAACCAGAGATGAGATTAGAGAAAAAAGATTATTTTCTTCTAATCTCACAAACGGCAAGTGACCTGGAATCATGTGAAAAAATAACTCTTCACAGATGTGATCTGTTACAGCTGACCTCAGGGAAAATGAAAAAATAACTCTTCACAGATGTGATCTGTTACAGATGACCTCAGGGAAAATGAAACTTTTTGTCCTGGTGACAGATTCCCTAGATCATAATAAGAAGCCTAAATAATCAGAAAAGAGGGTAGTCTTTAAAGGAAAGCGTTCGAAAACAGGAATCGAAAGGAAAAGGAGACAGAAAATAATGGGTTCTAGTATTATCACAATAAGTTGAGTGCAAGAATGTATATCTCTTCCCATACAAGGATTCAGGGCCCTATCTGCATTGTAATGTAAAATGTGTTATCTTCATTTGAGATAAAAAACATACGTAGTGTATTTTTTCAATGTTGAATAAATTACAAGGCCGAACATTTCTGGGAAAGAATTCAAAACCTTTATTAGGATGTAAACGGCCATGTTAAACACATCTAGTGGCTCCACTCAGTCTATGCAAGTGGAAGCAGCAAAGTGATTGACAACTGGTCCCACCTCTACCCCACCCAACCAATTTCCTCTTCTGAGACAGCTGCTTTGCCCAAGTCCAACAATTCTAGGTGGAGCTTTCCACAAAACTGAATAAGACAAGTCCCAGGCTCGGAGCTGGGGATATTTTCCCAGGCACAGAGGTGCCAGAATGACTCTTCTCAGTATATTAAAGGCATTGATGGCCTCTGTCTTCCTTGACGAGGACAGTTGCTGACTGTGAGACTGAGGAGACATTCTAGTATTCAGGGGAGGTAGTGGGCATGGACAGAGAAGATGAACAATGGCCAATTGAGACAAACACTCCTGGAAAATTAGAAAGAAGACAGGGAAAGGAAGCAGATTTTGACTCTTTCTGCCTTCACTGAAGCTTTACCTCCTGTTCCACAAGTTCTTGGTTACTCCTTTACAAGTCAGCTCATGGGATCACTCCTGTGTTTTCTTTTGTCTTCAGGATCCAGCATATCTCAGAAGGTCATTCAATCCCACCCGACAGCACCTAGGTGAGAGGGTAAGACTGTGGAATTGGCCTGTTCATATGACATCAAGTTGTACATTATGTATTGTATTGCTACAAAAGGCCTCTAGGGGTAAATCGATTCCCCTTATTTCTTAACGGAAAAATGCAGAAGCCAATGCAACATGT
>NW_011920431.1:0-4673 GCF_000151845.1 Pteropus vampyrus
ACATCCTGTTTTCAGTACCAAAGAGCTGGTGGGAAACTGTCTTGATATCCATGCTCTTGAACTTGCTATCTGCCTAGAATGCAGAAGCAGGTAGTAATATATTGCCCACTTGCTTATAGTTGGTAGTATTAGCACACTAACAGCTTTTCTATACAGATTTTATGTGCCAAGGAAATGCCACTGTGTGTCTCGTGTAGTTTCGAAGGGTAATTTGTAGAGAAATCCCTGTGATGTGGTGTGCCTGGACTCTGTGTTCTCAGAAGTACCCATCCATTCAAGAACCCTAAATGATTTGTACTGTATGTGGAAATTGAAACCGACTTCCAAAGATGTTTAAAGGGACACTGTCCAACTTTTGGAGCATTTCTGCTGGGATCCATATATGCTTAGTTTAGAGGTTAAATCACTCTGATGGATTTTGTTTGAGGCAAAGGCTTGGAAAAGAGATGCTTTCACTCTCTAAGCTTCTTTTTAGAAACCGTACTCCATAGATATCATTTACACTAAGTGATATACAGATATTTTGAATGGGCTGCAGTCTTGTTCTAAATAGCAACTTTAAGATTGTAGTTTCAGAAGCAAAGTTGGAATCTTCCAGCAACTACAAAGTGTGTAATTAATACTGGAAACATGGCAGTATTCATTGTGGAAATTCGTATGAAACAGGTTCAAGCATCCATGTTTTGGGAGAGAGTGTTAATGCCGAAAGGACTTTAGACTGCAGCGAAAAACAACATGGTATGGTGGTTCAATACTTCAGTTCACATGTTGCCATTATGAATAGAAAGAATTATTATAAACCTAGAGAAATTATGCAGCACATTCAAAGGAAACTCGTTGTTGAATACCTTCCTTCTGTAATCCAGAAGGGCTGTCAAAGATTTGTGCTACTATCTGTGTGTGCTGTGAAGTAAGTCAGCTCTCTAAGAGTATACAGTAAGGAATTGCAATTCTTGCCTGTAATTCAGGTAATACATTTTGGATCTCAGCAAGATCTTAACTGCATTGTTATTACATGAGTGAGGTTCAATTTCCATCTGACAGAACTGTAGATCTGTTTTGATGTTTCCTATTTTCAGTACCAAAGTGCTGGTGGGAAACTGTCTTGACATCCATGCACTTGAGCTTGCCATCTGCCTCGATTGCATGAGCAGGTAGTATTACATTGCAGTTTTGTTATAGTTTGTAGTAGTGGCACCCTACCACCTTTCCTATACAGTCTATCTTTGTGAAGGAAAACAGAAAGTCACTCTGGGTGATGTGCAATGTCGAAGGGCAAGTTGAAGAGACATCATTCTGTTGAGTATGTGCTTAAAATCTGTGTCCTCAGAAGCGGCGTACATACATGAACACTGCATATTTTGTAATGCATGTGGAAATTAAAACCGTATCCAAAGATGTTTAGTGGGACACTGACCAACTTTAGGAGAATTTAGGCTGTCATCTAAATATGCGTAATTCAGAAGTCAGATCATGCTGATGAGTAATGTTTGAGGTAAATGTTTAAAAAGAGTCGCTTCCTGTCTGTAAGCTTCCGTTCAGATACCCTGCTCCGTACTCATCCTTTATGCTAAGTAATATACAGGTATTTCTAATGGGCTGCTGTATTGTTCTAAGTAGCGACTTGATAACGGTAGATTCTTAAGAATAGTTGGAATCTTCCAACAAGTACAAAGTGTGAAATTAATACTGGCAACCGTGCAATTTTCATTGTGGAACTTCGTATGGAGCGTGTTCAGGCTTCTGTTTTTTGGAGGAGAGCGTATATGCTGAGAAGACATTAGACTGCTGCGATTAACAACATGGGATGGTGTTTTGATACTTCGGTTCACATGTTGCCATTAAGAAGACATAGAAATACTATAAACTTTAGAAAAATTATTCAGCGCATTCAAAGGAATGTAGTATTGGAATACCTGATTTCTGTCATCCAGAAGTACAGTCAAAGATGTGCTGCTCTTTTGGCATATTCTCTAAAGTAAATTGTGACGCTAACAATGTACAGAGAGGAATTGCAGTTCTTGCCTTTATTTGGGTAATACATTTTTGTTTTCAGCACGTTCTTAGTCACGTTTTTTTGGCCTGAGTGATGCTCACTCTCAGTGTGATATAACTGTACATCTGTTTTGACGTGTCCTGTTTTCAGTACCAAAGAGCTGATGGGAAACAGTCTTGACGTCCATGCTCTATGTTTGTCACATGCCTAGAATGCACGAACGGGTAGCAATACAGTGGCAGCTTGTTTGTTCTTTGCAGTAGCGGCACACTCACTGCTTTCCTATACAGTCTTTTTTTTTGCCAAGGACAACAGAAAGCCACGGTGTGTGGTGTGTAGTGTCGAAGGGTAATTTGAAGAGAAATCATTCTGTTGAATATGTGCTTTGAATCTGTGTCCTCAGAAGCGCCGTTCTACACACAACTCTGTATACATTGTAAGGCATATAGAAATTGAAACTGTGTGCAAAGATGTTTATTGGGACACTGACCAACTTTTGGAGCATTTAGGCTGAGATTCAGATATGCTTAGTTCAGAAGTTAGATCACACTGATGATTAATATTTGAGGCTAAGGTTTCAAAAGAGCCACTTCACCCTGTAAGCTTCTGTTTAGAAACCGTTCTTGTACTCACCCTTTATGGTAAGTGATATACAGGTATTTACAATGGGCTGCAGTCTGATTCTAAATAGTCACTTGAAAACTGTGGTTTCTGAAGCAAAGTTAAACTCTTCCAACATCTACAGACGTGTGAAATTAACACTAGAAACCTGGCAGATTTCATTATGGAAATTCGTATGAAGCAGGTTCAGGCATCCATTTTTGGGAAGAGAGTGTACAAGCTGAAAAGTCATTAATCTGCTGCGATTGACAACACGGTATTGTGTTTCCATACTTCGGTTCACATGCTGCCATGAAGAGGACATAGAAATACTATAAACTTTAGAGAAAGTATGCAGCACATGCTAAGGCAGCTAGTATTTGATTGCCTCATTTCTGTCATCCAGAAGTGCAATGAAAGATTTCTGGTTAGTATTGCCATATTCTTTGAAGTAAGTCGAGATGCTAACAAAATACAGAGAGCAATTAGGGTAATACATTTTTGTTTTCAGAACGTTCTTAGCTGTGTTTTTTTTGACATGAGTGACGTTCACTCTCAGTATGACATAATTGCAGATCTGTTTTGACATGTCCTGTTTTCACTACCAAGTAGATGGTGCGAAAGAGTCTTTACATCGATGCTCTTGAGATTGCCATCTCCTTAGAATGCACTAGCAGGTAGTAATACAGTGGCAGTTTATTTATAGTTTGTAGTAGCGACACACTAACAGCTTTCCTATACATTCCTTCTTCTTTGCTGAGGACTACAGAAAGCCACAGTGTGTGGTGTGTAGTGTCAAAGGGTAATTTGAAGATAAATCCTTCTGTAGAGTATGTACTTGGATTCTGTGTCCTCAGAAGTGCTGTTCCATATATGGACACAGTAAGTTTTTAATGCATGTGGAAATTAAAACCATATCTAAAGACGTTGAGAGGGACGCTGACCAACTTTTGGAGCACTTATTTTGGGATCCAAATATGGTTAGATCAGAAGTTAGATCATGCTGATGAGTAATGTTTGATGCAAAAATTTCAAAAGAGCTGCTTCTTCTGTGTAAGCTGCTGTTCAGAAACACTTCTCCGTTCTCATCTTTTCTGCTAAGCAATATCGAGTTATTTTAAATGGACTGCAGCATTCTTCTAAGAAGCGACTTGATAACTGTTGGTTCTGAAGTAAAGTTGGAATCTTTTAATAACTACAAAGTGTGAAATTAATACTGGAAACTGGGCCGTTTTCATTGTGGAAATTCGTATGAAGCAGGTTCAGGCATCTGATTTTTGGGGAGAGCGTATATGCAGAAAAGACATTAGACTGCAGCGATTAACAATGTGGTATGGTGTTTTGATACTTCGGTTCACATGTTGCCATTAAGAAGACATAGAAATACTATAAACTTTAGAGAAAGTATGCAGGGCATGCCAAGGAAAGTAGTATTGGAATATCTGATTTCTGTCATCCAGAAGTGCAGTCAAAGATATGCTGCTCTTTTGGCATACTCTCTAAAGTAATTTGGGATGCTAACAATGTACATAGAGGAATTGCAGTTCTTGCCTTTAATTTGGGGAATACATTTTTGTTTTCAGCACATTCAAGTCGCTATTTTTTTGGCATGAGTGATGTTCACTCTCAGTGTGGCATAGCTCTAGATCTGTTTTGATGTAGAGCTGGTGTTTTCAGCACCGAATAGAGGGTGAGAAAGAGTCTTGACATCCATGCTCTATATTTGTCATCTGACTAGAATGCACGAGCAGGTATTAATACAGTGACAGCTTTGTAGATTTTAAGAGTGGCACACAATCAGCTTTCCTATACAGTCTATCTTCGCCAAGAAAAACAAAAAGCCACTGTTTGTAGCATAAAGTGTCTAAGGGTAATTTGAAGAGAAATCCCTCCGGTTTGGTATGCTTGGAATCTGTGTTCCCAGAAGCGCCATACCATACACGAACACTAAATGTTTTCTAACGCATGTGGACATTGAAACCATCTCCCAAAGATGTTTCAGAGGGACCCTGACTATCTGATGGAGTATTTAGGTGGGAATCCAGATATGATTGATGGTAAAGTTAGATCACTCTGT
>NW_011920432.1:0-3086 GCF_000151845.1 Pteropus vampyrus
TGCTCCTCAGAGGGCCAGGGTCCCTCTAACAATTTCGTGAGGCGGTTTCGATGTGCCCCATGCACATACAGGTCACAGATTCAAAGCACATACTCAAAAGGATTGATTTCTCTTCAGATTCAAAATGAACACTCAACTCCACATACTTTGGCTTTCTGTTTTCCTTGGCAAAGAAGAAAGACCCTGTAGGATAGCTCTTACTGGGCCACTACAACAAACTACGCACAAGCTGCCACTGTATTACTACCTGCTTGTGCATTCTAGACAGACGGCAACCTCAAGAGCATGGATGGCAAGACTGTTTCCCACCAGCTACTTGGTACTGAGAACAGGACATGTCAAAAATATCTACAGTTATGTCACACTGGGATTGAGCATCGGTCATGTCAAAAAAAAAAAAAAATGGGACTAAGAACTGGCTGAAATCAAAAATTTATAACACGAATTACAATCAAGAATTGCAGTTCCTTTTTGTACATTGTTAGAATGCCAACTTATTTCACAACATATGCCAATACTCACACCAAATCGTTGACTGCATGTCTGGATACTGAAATCAAGCATTCAATTTATACTTTCCTTTGCATGTACTGCATTCTTTCTCTAAAGTTTATAGTATTTCTATCTACTTTAATGACAACACGTGAACCAAAGTATTGAATCACTATGCCATATTGTTAATCGCTACAGTCTAATGGCTTTTCAGCATATGCGCTCTCTTCCAAAAAACAGCTGCCTGAAACATCTATACGAATTTCCACAATGAAATCTGCCAGGTTTCCAGTATTAATTTCACACTTTGTAGTTGTTGGAAGATTCCATCTTTCCTTCATAAACTAGGTTTCTACTCATCTTTTAGAACAAGGCTGCAGCCTATTCAAAAGATCTGCCACTTAGTATAAAGGATAAGTATGGAGTATGGTTTCTAAACAGAAAATTACATGTGAAAGTGGCATTTTTCAAAGCCTTTACATCGAACATAAATCGTCTGACTTACCTACCTCTGAACTAAGGATAATTGGATCCCAGCATAAATGTTCCAAAAGTTAGTCAGTGTCCCTCTAAACTTCTTTGGGAGACGGCTTAAAATTCCACATGTATTACAATATATTTATGGCTCGTGTCTGGAATGGCGCTTCTGAGAACACAGATTCCAAGCACACCTTGCAAGAGGGATTTCTCTACAAATTACCCTTCGATACTACATATTACATACAGTGGCTTTCTATTTTTCTTGATAAAGAAATAATGTATAGGAAAGCTGTTAATGTGCTGGAATTACAAACTGCAAACAAGCTGCCACTGTATTACTACCTGCCCATGCAATCTAGGCAGACGGCAACCTCAAGAACATTGATGTCTAGACAGTTTCCCACCACTTCTTGGTACTGAAAAGAGGAAACGGCAAAACAGATCTACAGTTATGTCACACTGAGAGTGAGCATCACTCATGTCAAAAAAAAAAAAAAAAAGTGGCTCAGAATGTGCTGAAATCAAAAATGTATAACCGGAATTACAGGCAAGAACTGCAATTTCTTTCTGTACATTGTTAGTGTCTCAACTTACTTCAAAGTATACCAATACGAGCACCACATTATGACTGTACTTCTAGATGACAGAAGTCAGGCATTCAAATACTAGTTTCCTTTGCATGTGCTCCATACTTCCTATAAAGTTTATAATATTTCTATATTTTCTTAATGGCAACATGTGAACTGAAGTATTGAAACACCATTCCTCATTTTTAATCGCTGCTGTCTATAGTCATTTCAGCATTAACACTCCTTTCTAAAACACGGATGCCTAAACCTGCTTTATACGAATTTCGACAATGAAATCTGCTTGGTTTCCAGCATTAATTACACACTTTGCAATTGTTAGAAGATTCCAACCCTGCTTCTGAAACTACAAACTTCAAATCGCTATTTAGAACAATACTGCAGCCCATTGAAAATATATATATATATATATCACTTAGTGTAAACGATGTCTGTGGAGTACGGTTTCTAAAAAGAAGCTTACAGAGTGAAAGTGGCTCTTTTTAAAGCCTTCACCTCATAATTCATCAGAGAGATTTAACCTCTGAACCAAGCATATTTGGAACCCAGCGTAAATGATCCAAAAGTTAATCGGAGTCTCTCTAAACATCTTTGGAAGTCGATTTCAATTTCCACATACAATACAAAACATTTAGGGTTCGTGTATGGAAGGCACTTCGGAAAACACATAGTCCAGGCACACCTCACAAGAGGAATTTCTCTACAAATTACCCGTCGACACTAACGCGACACACAGGGGCTTTCTGTTTTCCTTGGCACATAAAGACTGTATAGGAAAGCTGTTAGTGTGCTGCTACTACAAACTACAAACAAGCTACCACTCTATTACTACCTGCTCATGCATTCTAGACAGATGGCAAGAACAAGGGCATGGAAATCAAACAGTTTCCCACCAGCTCTATGGTGCTGAAAACAGGAGACGTCACACATATGTAAAGTTATGTCACACGGGATTCAGCACCACTCATGCCAAAAATAATGGGACTAGATTCTGGCTCCAATAAAATGTCTATAACCTGAATTACAAGCAAGAATTGCAATTTCTTTCTGTGCATTGTTAGAGCACCGACTTATTTCACAGCATATACCAATACTAGCACCAAATTGTTGACTGCATTTCTGGATAAAGAAATCAGGCATTCAAATACTAGTTACTTTTGCATGTGCTGCATACTTTCTCTAAAGTTTATAGTATATCTACCTCTTCTTAATGGCAACATGTGAATCGAAGTATTGAACCACTATACCAAGTTGTTAATTACTGCAGTCTAATGTCTTTTCAGCATATACGCACTCTTCCAAAAAACAGATGCATGAACCTACTTCATACGAATTTCCACAATGAAAACTGCCATGTTTGTAGTATTACACACTTTGTACTTGCTGGAGATTCCAGCTTTGCTTCAGAAACTACAGTTTCAAGTCGCTGTTTAGATCAAGGCTGAAGCCCATTCAAAATATCTGTATATCACTCAATATAAACGATGAGTAGGGACGACGTTTATAAACAGAAGCTTACAGTGTTGA
>NW_011920433.1:0-7759 GCF_000151845.1 Pteropus vampyrus
TGAGTAATCCCCTTAAGTCGGTTTGCCACTCAAGTTGATAACGTTTTTCTAAGGGCCTGATCCAAGATCTGAAATCCTGGAATCGACACTGCCAAAGACCGAGAGTGAGGGTTGACCGGTCATTACAAGAGCTTCTGAATTTCAAAGCAGCACTTTATGCTTAGGGGAGAAATGACCTTGCATTAGTCTTCTAAACCTTTGTAATCTACAAAGCTGGGCCCAGTCATTAGACTACTTACATTAAGAGAGCTTTCCGACTTCTTCCAGGAGCCTATTAAACATGGCTAAAATGTTTTCATAGGAATATGATAATCTTTTAAATGATATTTTATAAGAGAGGTAATAAAATGCATGAGCATCAGATATTAAAGTTAAGAAAAAAGAACAACAGAATATACCAAGAGCATATGATACGTGGTACATAATAAAAGCAGAGATCCTTAGGAAATGGAAACACAATTCAACTAAGAAATCTGAAAGATGGCCCTTTTGAAAAGTATTTGCAAAGAAATTAGGTATCGGACACAAAGACACTGAAAACAATTTTTTTTTTGGGAGTGCATTCATTACTTACATATGCTGGAGAATGTGGAAGAAGAAGTATACACAGCACGGAATTGGAGTAAGACACTAACCTCATAATTTATATGACTGAATGTGAATACATTCTTGAATTTGAAAGTAGTAGTTTCAAAGTATGGATGAAATGGTTGCTATACTAGGAAAGCATATGTTATTTAATATATCCTAGCAGGATCAGAATATTGAAACATCACAGACAAAATGGTAAAAGTTCGATAATTTTTCAGAGTTGTCTCTCTAAAGCTCTTATGTTAGTTAACATCCTGGTAATGTGTACTTGAAAGTTGATGAAAGTAGAACTTAAGCATTCCCATCACAAAAAATAAATGTTAACTCTGCGCTGATTGAACTGTTAATTCTTTATCTTTGTCTTGGCAATCATTCCTCATTCTACAGCCACGAAATCACCGTATTTTATGCTTTAAGTATAGACAATTATATTTATTAGTTATTGCTCAATAAAATTTTCAAAAGCATTTTAGGAAACAGATGTTTGAATTTTCTGAGTTTCATTCTCTTCACTTGTACTCTCTTCCCTTCTCCCTTCCTCTCTTCATTCATTTCTTCTTCTTTCTCTTTCCATACTGTAAGGCATATCACATATGTGCTTCACATCTTGATGTCAAAAACGATGCTGAAGTTTTAAAACTACTGTGACAGTATCATTTTCTATACAAACTGAAACACTTTTGAATGTGTGAAAGGCATTAATTGTAATTACACTGGGACCACAGGTGAAGTTAGGGACACATGGTTACCCTACTTTGACAACCACATAAGTACTAAACTAGCCAAGAGGATCATTTTTGCATTTCTGCACCATAGAGAAAAAACATGTATCACTGACCTTTATATTTACTTCACGTAAGCAGTACCAAATGCCACTTTTCTCTCTTAGCTATCTTCTATTCAGAAGATTATTTCAAGTCAAAGAGTTTAAATTAAATTGAAGAGTCAATTCTATTTGTTTTTTTTTTTTTAGGTGTTTTGCATGTTACTTAGCAATTTAGTAAAAGCGTTCACGAATTTTGCTTCAATTTAAAGCTTCCACTTAACAGGTTCACTCCATCTCATGAGTTCTGAATGGGAATAGTCTTTTTGTTTTCTTGTATCAACAGAAAGAGAGGTGTGTTTTTAAAAATGCTGGCAAAATACATCCCTGGAAGTCTGTCTTGTAAAACCAAAACGGTCATGTTTTTTGTATACGTTTAATGGAATCGACATAAAATCATTTTACCACCTATTTTTGTCTTCCAGGAGATGGACAACCACAGGAGTAAAGGAAGAAGAGTTGAAACCGCCAAATTGTTCTGTGGGATGTTTGTTAACATTCTCTCAATGAAGTTTTATGGCTTTCTTCAAAGTGTCATTCCACTCCTTGTTAAATTTATGCCCAAGTGTTCGATCCTATTGAAAAGCATCTCATTTTCTGACATTGTCTCTTCTGATCAAACTGGTATATCCAGATGTGTTTGTACATTGATATCCTCTCCAGGAGTCTTGCTAAATCTGCTTATTAATTCCAGAAGGAGATTGGTGTCTAGATCCTTTTCTGATTTTCAACATGGACAATCCTATCACTTTTTACTACTAGCAGTTTTGTTTTGTTTTGTTTTTGTAATCTTAAATATCATGCCCTCTTTCTTTTTCCCTGTTTTCAACATTGGACAGAGCTTCCCGGTACAGTGTTAAGAAAACTGATAAGAGGGGACCATCCTTGTCTTACTTCTGATAGGAAATTGAAAATTGTTAACATTTCACCAAGTTTACTGTGAAGTAATGGAAAGTCCCTTTCCAATCATAGCTCCTGAAGAATATATGTCTTGAATGTATGTTTTACTTCAAAACCTTGTGCATTTATTCAGATGATCACACGGCGTTGTTCCTCCATTCATCTGTTAAAATGATGAATGATATAGTTAAGTTCATACACTGAAACAAACCTCATCGTCTGGGGCTGGGGTCAGAGGAGAAACTTGGTCACGTGTGTGGGGTGACAAATCCCTGAGTTGTGTACTTATGACAATAATTCCCTTTTTGAGTTCTTTAATAATAACAGGAAGAAGAAAAACTCACATCATGTGGTGCATACTGTCAATCTGTTGACCACTTCCCTGAGCTAGGTTGCGTACCTTTATGACCTGATGTAATCGTCACATATAATGAGGACCAGAGTGTATACAGAATTAAATCCGATGAGCCCCAGCCTTTGACAGAAGTAGGGATGACACAGTCCTAGTGCCACAGCCCCCAGTCCGGGCCTGGGCGACACCCTTTCTCAGACTTCCCCAGGAATGCTTTGGTCCCATTTCGGCTATGCCCATCACCTAAGTTTTGAACAAACTCGGAGCTCAGGAAGGGATAATGGATTACGTGTGGGAAGAGGAAGAGGAAGAGGAAGAGGAGGAGTCCAGGCCCGCTGGGTATTCAACCCACTGGAACACATCTGTCGCTCTTGAAGGAGCCAGGGAGGCATTCCCAGACCCAGGACCCTATGCACACAACAGGAGGTGCTATGCTCGGTGGGTGGGGCTCATCACTGAGAACTGGGGGATCAGGGATTCCAGTCTGCACAATGTGGTCTCTTGTCCCATTACACGGCTGAGGACCCTTATCAGTCACAGGCGGGCTTAGTGCTATCACGAGCTCATAGCCATCTGGCGCTCGGTGCACGGGGCTCTGAGTTTTAGGGACTCCTTGATCCGATCAGCAGTGTCCTAGACACTTTTGAGATGCCATCTCACTTATTCTTTACAGTGCTCCTGGAAGGAGATCCTGTCATCGAAGAGGACCCCTAGCCCCAGTAAAGGCAGGTATCTGGCTCAGGGGGTCCAGCTGGGGGAGGGCACAACCTGGCCAGATGACAAAGCCCATGAGAGAGGCAGCTGGGGCACTCCTCCTGTTTGAGCTCCCCTTTTACTCAAGGGGTCCATTCCCTGTGCTCACAGACACAGCCCTGCACTGTGTCTTTCCTTCTCCTGACGGTAGTCCGACCTCTGATCCACCTCTCAGATCCACCTTTCCCCCAGCGCTGGGGGAACCATCCTGAACTCTACAGATTGAGTTTGGAGTCACACCTGGATGCTGGAAATTTTCAGTTCTTCCCGAACAGGGACTTTATGACAGAACCCCGCGGTGTGGCAGGGTCGAGGTCTGTCCTGCACAATATTCTGAGCCTGCAGGGAGCAGGGAGGGATCTGAGGAGATCCTCTGAGGCCCGGCTGGGTGCTGGGAGAGAGGAAGCAAATGGGTGTAACTTCGGTGTCATGAATAGGGCTGGAGGAGGGGTCTCATGGGGCCCTCGGGAGGAAGGGGTGGCCTGGTGCCCATAGAGGAAAGTGGATATATTTGGAGAGAGACAGGTTTGGCAGCTTCCAGCAGGAGAGGGAGTTTGCAGAAAGGATGGGGATGTTCAGAGGGTTTTAATGGGTGTTGCCATAGGCACTGTGATGGCAGAGCTCTTTCGGCTCTTCAGAATCCAGGACCAGACAGTGTGTGATGAGAAATGGCACAGATGACAGGTTCCACGGCCCAAATCCTGTGGATCTGGGGTTTAACCTAAATGCCTGTGTGGCAGGATGCCAAAATCGACAACAGAGATGTGCATGCTCGTTCATAAAATGGCCATTCCCAGGACCCCGACATATGAGGTCACTCTAAGGAACCCTTGAACTCAGAGTTCCCTCCATTTTTGGAGTGAACGTTCCTTCCTCCCACGGACATGGCGTTTATTGCCGACTGAGGAAACTGCAATACCCGAGGCTTTTCTCACACAGGGTGGATGCAACAGAAACTCTCTCTCACTGCCCACCCATCAGCCGAGAGCTGAAGATTCATTGCCGTTAGTCACAGGGTGCAGTCTGTAGGCCCTGGTGGGAGGTGTGTGAGGCCTCTGAGTGAAGGGCAACTGTGACCTATATGTAGGAATTATCTGAGCTGGTCGGGGTCCTAGTCCTCAGCTGTGTTTGGTGTTTGCGGTTGACGTCTACGGGAAAGGACTCGGAAACTTTTGTGGGTTTCTGTCCCAGGGCAGGCGGTCTCTCAACTATATGGAGGAGCCCTTTTGGTCCAGAGGTTTGGGTCTCTGAGCTGTTCACGTATTCCAGGACGTTCCTGAGAGGGAGGCAGGCAGGTTGGATCTTCCTCGCTCAGTGCTCTCACCATGTGTGTGGTTTCTCCTCTCCTGGGATTTCTCCCATCCCTGCCCTGAGCCTCAGAGATGAAATCTTAGGATCCCCGTCCTCAGGGAGGACAAGTACTCAGTCCTGGGCAGCTTGAAGGAGTCCATGCTAAGAATACTGATAAGAACAGTATGTGATGAAATCCACCCCACCTGTGAATGCGGCACGATAACAATCTTATGTCCACATATTAACTCAGAAAATCCTCCTAAATCCCTAAGAAGAGGTCACAATTTGCAGATGAGACTCATGGGGCTCAGTGAGAATGGAAGACCTCAGGTCCTGAGGAAGAAAGTACTGGAAACATCTTGACCCCTTGGAGGAGGCAGGGGAAGGCTTAGCACAGCCCAGGCCAGGTAGTGGAAGGGGGGCGGCGTCACAAGGAAGGGGGAGGGGCGAGCTTTACCTAAGGCCCCCAGGACCCTGCAACTGACTCACTGCCAAGATGTATGTCTCTCGCTCACAGGACATGCTTGGGACTTGATGTATAGGATGCAATCCTCACACCACCTGTAGGGTAGGTGGTGAAAGATCGAGAAGTGAACCTTCATGCAGGTGGGGAAATACTTCAGATTCATGAGTTTGCACAAGGCGCCACTGCAAATGTAGAGAACCCTGCCTCCTGTTCCCCCTTTAAAGCATTGTTTTGGCACTGAGATCAGCAAGAGGGCAGTCAAGGACCTGAGGAAGTATGTGGGACCCTGTGTACAGCACGATCTTCCTTTGAACCGGAACATGCCCTTGTCCAAATGAGCAGAGGGGCCTGCTGAGTGTCAAGACAGCGTAGCTGAGGTCCAGGCCCCGGGCAGCCTAGTCATCTCCTAGACGCCCTCCCCAGGGAGGGGCGTCCTGTCCCGTGAAGCGTCAGGCACATCATCCAGTAGCAGGGCTGGGGTCCCAGAGTTAGGAGCCAATCGAGTGGGGACACTGTCCTGCCAGAAATAGTCGCTCTGTGCCTGACTCTCTAATGCCCTCTCTCTCTGTCTTCTCTGTGCCTGTTACTTGGTCCCTCTCACACACTGGCCTCGGTATGACCTCACTCCTGCCTTGAGGGCCCTTGCCTCACCTCTCCTGAGGGTATCATCCTTTTATGTGTATCTGTGTGGGAAGCAGTTGTGGGAGTTCCCCCTGAGTGCACAGGATTGTCCAGGGAAGCCATGCTCTGTTGAAATGGTCTGGGCAAGGGGTTCTTCCTTGGGGCAAAATGCGAACAACTCCGCTTACATTTTGCGACCTGGGCTCTGGCCTCCTAAAGGGTCTTCTCTGCTAAAAGCCCTCTGATGGCTCACTCGGAGTAAGTCAAAGCCCCCACCCCAGCCCAAATGGTCGGAAGGCCCTACATGTCTCGCTCCCCACTTCTTCTCTGACCACCTCACATCGTACCTCTCTCGTGATCATGCGTTGCCAGACACGCCACCCGCCACACTGCTCCTCATACGTGCTAGCCTGAGTTCCTCTGGCACTTTTCCACTGGCTCTTCCTCTGTCTGGGGTGACTTTCTCCCAGATGTTCATGTCTTCTAGGTTTCAGCTCAAATGTCACCATCTTAGACTTTCTTCTACCACTGTTTCTAGAAATGCTCCTCACGTTATTTCATTATTCCAATTTAATTTAATCACAGCAATTTCTAACACTTACAAATTACTTACATTTTTTGTGCTGTATGATCTCAATAGAATATAAGCTCCATGAGGGCAATTTTTTTTAATCTTCCCACACGGTTGTATTCCCAACTCCCTTTATAGAGGCCGACACATAGTCTGGCGAACCGAACGCAATAATGGAAGAAAATAACTTGCAACAACCACTGCTTGAGTGAGTTACTTAAAAATGGAGTCAGAGGCTGTTAGGTAAGTGGGGCCTTTGCACATCCTGTGCCTCTGTTCTCAGAGCTGCTATTGAGTTGTTACAATGATGCTAAACGCAGCTCAAGCCTGAGTCATGGATAATCGGGAACAACAACTGCTGTATGGACACGTATTAAATTTACCTCCTTCCTGTGGTTCTGCCTCCCTCGTTTGCACGTTAGAACTAACGCATCCCTGCTCACCTAGCCAGCAATTCTTCATTTCCATGAAAGAATTACACTTCGTGCTTATTGCCCTTATATACCCAGCCTTTCTTTGTTCTCTCTGGAGTACAGTGTGGGTGCTACCTGGATCTGCAGTCTCGCAGGTGGCCGATCTTTTTGCTCAAATAAATGTTTCTACTCTTTATGAAGCCTGGAACTCTTCTCTGGGAAACAAAAGAATGAAAGAATGAATAAATGAATGCACGGTTGCGGCGAAAGGCACAGCTTGTCAGGTCGAGGATTCTGCTAGGGAACATGTTCAGGGGTGACAGGATTGTGACAAAGCCTATGGTCTTCATCTCACCTACTCAGTGTCCTTGAGGCCCCTGGGGGATGGCCCCTTCCCTAACATAACCAAAGATCCTGCTGTCTCTCTCATCTACTACTGATGGTCAAAGACTGAGACCTGCCTCACACCAGTCCTTCTGACCCCAGTGCGAAGCTCTAGCCCTCCTGCCCTTTGGCAGAGTGTGGCTGTTTGTTCCCACTAGACCTATTCTGCATTACTCAGGAAGACACAAGCCAGCACAACGCTCAGCCCATAGAAAACGCTTGCAACACTCCCTGTTATCATAGTGGCCACCGCAGGGAGGTAAATTTCAGTTTAGGAGACATTTTTAAGAATCCAAGACTGCAGTGAACTTGGGATTTTCATGCTGACTTTGCCCTCCCATCTTTTGAGGACCGGCCTAGAATGGTCCACCGCTCTCTCTGAGGACAAGCTGTTCCAGGTTCGCACCACCAAGGGGCGCGCGAGAAGCAACAACGCGGACCTGAAGTACCACTGAGGCGCTCAGAGTAGGACCGTCCGCTCCGGGAAGTACCACTGGAGGGGGGAATCCATTTGAAAATAATCCACTGCGTTTGTCACGACACTGAGAGTATGCATACAATTCCGCCGTATCCATCCGTACTCGGAGCTCTC
>NW_011920434.1:0-2980 GCF_000151845.1 Pteropus vampyrus
GAGACGCTCGAGATGCTGTCACCATGCACGCGATGTACCTTAACACCAGCTTTCCTAGTGAAAGGGAGACAGCAAGAGATGACGACCCGAATTTGTGCAGATGGGCTGACCCCAAAGGACTTCTCCAGTGAGGAGTTTATGGTTCCCAAGGCCGAGGAGAGAGTGAGTTAGGAATGAAAGGCGTACGGGGTGGCCCACGAGAACAGGTAGGACTTTCAAATGAACACTGGGAAACGTCTGTCACCTGCCCTTTGCGATTTTGAAAATGTTAATGAGTGCATCATGCCTTCCTTAGGCCAGCAGCTGGCAGACAGGACGTCACCGACGGGGGCTCAGCAACACAGACGGAATATCTGCATTAATAAAGTTTCAGAAAATCCCATTTTCTTTCTGCCATGACGTTTTTTCTGAGTCAGACATTTCTATTGGTTTAATGCCGACGGACCTGGTAAATATGAATACAAACTGTATCTTATTCCACTAGATCCTCTAAAACTCGCCATCACTTTGTGTGGCACCAAAGGCTCACGGCGACCCAGGACTCAGCATTGTGACCGCTGGCCGTCGGGAGCCAGGGCCCTCAGAGAGGTGACACAGGGGGCGGAGGGGCTCTGGCTTTCTCACTCAGCAGCTCCCCCACTCATGGACTGCAGAATCACTCCAGAGAGAATCACAGCCAGCAAACCCCATCTCTCAGGAAGAGCCTGGGCGTCTCTGCTTCTCGCCCCCCAATATTCCTGTGTGCGGCCAGTCCAGGACAAAGCTCCAACCTCATCCTGTGTGTGATCCGTCTGGACCACCGCCTCCCCACACAGCCACCCCAGCTGCCTGAACCCTCGCGTGGGGCAGCCCCCCGCCCACCACGCTCCCTCTGTCGCCAGCTCTTCAGTTAGAAGCTCCCCCCACCCCATACCGCACACCCACCCCCCCAGCACTGAACTGAGCTCTGTCTCCTTCCAGTGTCCAGCCCTGGGTCCTGGTTCTCTTCCCAGTGGCTAAAGAGAAAGAGGCGTTAACATCTGTTCTGGATGCCTGTCAAGGTGACATTTTTTCAGGTCTACGAAGGGGTCCTATTGGAGTCAATAAAGACTATTTGCATCTGCTTTTATTCTATAAAGAAATATTTAATTTATTAAAATTTCGCAATTAGAAAATTTAATTTCCCTCATGTTTTAAGATCAACTTACAGGTCATTTTTATTCTATTATACGTGTTATTAGTTCAACATTTGGGGTGGTGTCTTTGATTAGTGCCCCCTCTGTCGAATGTGAGCTGACTCCCTTAAACACACTTAATGTATCTGTCAACTTAATCACTCAGGTTTCCTCTGACCTTTCGTTTCCACCATCCTGCGCCCTGCGTCTCCAGGAGCGTGTCACGTTCCCGGCTGACGCACACAGCCTCCACACACTTAGCTCAGCTCTGCTGAATCCACGAGCCGTGAACCTCAAGTTCTGTTTAGTGACTTAGACCTTACAACTAAAACTCGCAGTCAGGATTTAAAATAAGTTACTCAGCGGAACGACTCACCAGGATCATCCATCGGATTTGCTACCTGATTGCATCCTCTTTCAAATGTGCCAAGGTTGTCCCTACAGGTCATGCGTGAGTCTTAGGATGAGATCAACTTCATTCCCTGTTATCTAAATCCAGACCCGCAGGGGTTAAGCAAACCGTCACCCACTAGGAGGAGACTCAGCCCCTGACGCTAGCTGGGGGACCACGGGGCTCTTTCTCAGGGGACCAGGGTGCATACTGGCTAGAGAGATTTGAGCAGGACCTGAATCCCAGGACAGTTGGCACTTCGTGACAGTGAACAGGGCCTTCCGGCCACCTCCCCAGCCAGCCTGCACTGAGGTTTCCATTCTCCCACGGTGCCAGAGTCTTCTACGGGGTCAGGGAGAAGAGGAGGGCCTCCTGTAAGGCCTTCACCATTGCACGATGATTCACTCCACTGTCTCCTTCCCGAGGGCTTGCCAAGGGCAGGGGATGTGAGTCTGTCCCTCGTGACTCGCCCCTGCGGAAAGGTGTGTCCCGCTGAGGACAAGACCATCCTCTGGGGGGGTGGGGGCGGGGAGGACAATAACCCAGGAACTGCTGGGGACAAAAAACCCTGAAAGAAATTTCCATATTTACAGCCCCCTTCGTGCCTTGGCAGTGTGGTTTCGACAGCTTTGCATGTGTGAGTGGGGTGAATGTGAGTATGTACGTAAAGAATGATTGTGTTTCGCGGGGCAACAGAACTAGACTAGAACAATTAATTATGCCTCCCGCCCAGCTGCAAGTGGGATTAGCCTGTGTCACTGGAGAGGGGGCTCTGGTGCCTGCCTGCGTTACGCCTCAAGGACAAGAACAGTGCACAGGGTTATAGGATGAACCAGAGTTGACGTCACCCAAACTGTCACCAGGGATCCTTTGTTCATTTGCATTTCTCATGCACACACAAGAACATACGTGCTCTGTTTTTTTGAAAACAGGCATGGAGAAAGCAAATGGAATGAAAGAAATCTTTGTCCTAAGCATGTTGCTCAATATTTTTAAAACTTCCGTGAATACTGTTGTTTACTGTAGGCACTCTGGCTTTTAATTAATCATATTTCAGATTCGTATTTCAGAGGGTGGCTGGTTATAAACACACAGAAGTGAACATAGGCCTAGAAAATTCTTTGCACCTAGAAGCCTTGGTAAGGGTCGTCTGATAAAGCCAGCCCTGCAAGCATCTCTCCGGCTCTCAGCCCCACGCCCCAGGGCCAGTGCTGATAACAACACTGGGCTACCATCAGGGGCCTCACCATGGGGGCGGCACGTTTCAAACTGAGAACCGACTGCTCTGGAGTGAACGGCTGCAGAAAGGGAAAGCTGTCTGGCGTTTCAAACCTTGAGTATAAGCCTTATTCCTACACAAACTGTGACCTGACCAGGATCAGAACAACAGTTTTGCCCTGACATAAACTAGTCATGGTGGTGAGTCAAAACACCT
>NW_011920435.1:0-1876 GCF_000151845.1 Pteropus vampyrus
CATTCAGATAACTTCACTGTCAGAATGCTGCGTGATCAAGAGTAGACTCTAGTCTTCTTACGTTTTAAATGGAGATGATAATAATATTGCTTACTGCATAGAGCTATTTGAGCAAGAAATAAAATTATGTATGTAAATATCTTAAGCTTCATTAGTTATTTTTAAACAAATGAGATTTGTTAGTTTTGTGATTTTTCCTTTCATTTGCTCCCAAATTAGTAATTGAGCACCTAGAATGATGATTAACAAATATTAATAACATGAAACAAATTTACAAAATAGATATCTAAATAAATGAATAAATGATGCAAAGAATGAATGAATAAACGGATGAATACCAAATTACTGTGAAAAAGCTTAGACCAAAAAAAAAAAGACGTCGAAAAGAGACCATTTTTCCTCCCATATTCCTTTCTCCAACAAGGGGCTTTCCAATCCTTTTGGAAGTTGAGTGAGCCCGTTAGGAAAGGTTTAAATGTATCCATGGAAATTTTTGCCTTTCTAGGGGCATGTCAGGGAACAAAAGCATCTGAATGTGAAAGAAGTGGGGTGGTGAGAGAGAGAGAGAATAGAAAAGCCCCCTAAAGGCACTTTGCCATACCTAGCCAAGGAGAAATGGATCAGGGAGCTTCTTCCTTGAGCAAACAAACAAATGGTGCTTCTTAATTCCAAAGACAACTGTGCGTTAATAATAGTAATTTGTTTTTCTGGAGCTGTGAAACAATTGGAATCAAGTAATCAGAGTTACTTCAGGGTTCAAAGGGGTAAATCAAAGCCTTGTCTTCAAATTAATAGTGTTTCCCACTGACTGTGAGATAAAAAGTGACTAGATTAAATCATTACATCTATGAATTTGTATTCTTGTAAGATATCAATAGATGATAAAATAGTGAGTCAATGTAAGTTTAACTTATTTGTTTTGGCAGAATGCATCTCTCCAATATTCAAAATGTGAATAATACACATTAAAACCATGACTAATTTTTATTATATTTTATTAAAATAATTAAATTAAAATTCATATAATACGCATTTATTTCATTTTATTATTTTATAAGAATTATTAAATGTTATCAACAAATATATATGTATATGCCTCTTTATTTGCATATTTTCAAAACAGTTAAGTGATTCATGTTTTACACTTGAAGAAAGGAATTGCTAGAAACTTGATATATTAGTTTGAAAACATTTTAATTCATACCACTCTTTCCAGAAATAGCAGCTGCTCTTCTTCCTCCTGAGAAATCTAAAGTCAATGGTCTCAATCATTATTGTCACTGTCGTTGCTATAATTATTATTACTATTAGTATTATTATCATTTATTATTACAAACCCAAAGTATTCTGTCCTGGGCATAAAAAGAAGGCTCAAAGCCTTTTTATAAAAGACAGTGCCAGAGTACCAATTGTTAAGGGATCAAAGCATAAATGGCAAAAGGAGTCCGCTCTTCTCATCTCCTCCCCACACATAGTGGGTTAGTTCAGCACACACATTATGGGGCTTTTGCCAAAAGCAGTATTCTCTTTCTACAAAGAGTTTCATTCTTCCCTTTCTTTGCATTGTTTCTTTTTGTGTGTAAGGGAGGCAGGTGATGTGAGGTTGTTAATAAGGTGTGAAATGGTCTATAAAAAATAAATAG
Organism: Pteropus vampyrus; assembly: GCF_000151845.1. Classification (NCBI taxonomy): domain Eukaryota; kingdom Metazoa; phylum Chordata; class Mammalia; order Chiroptera; family Pteropodidae; genus Pteropus; species Pteropus vampyrus. The sequence goes on from NW_011920435.1 coordinate 1,644, forward strand.
GCAAAAGTCTGGAAATGGGTCATACTATTTTCTCAACTTTTAATTATATTTAGAAATGTTACATGATACAAAGCTTGAAACTATATAAACAATGCACCGAGAATAGTTCTCAACACAGAGTAAGACTCCCAAAGCCGGCACAGACCTTATTATGAGTATCTGATAATTAACATCTGCTCTTGAAAAGGCCCCAAATGAGTCTGGATTGGGGGAATTCCATCTCCCCTCCCATA
>NW_011920436.1:0-2300 GCF_000151845.1 Pteropus vampyrus
GGCTTATTCTGCTTAGGATAAGTCCTCGAGGTGCGTCCATGTGTAGCGTGTGGGAGGATGGCCCTCTTTTTTAACGCCGCATGGTATGGCAGTGCAGGCATAAGTCACATTTTCTTCATTCGTCTGTTGGTGGACGTTTGGGGCGTTTCCACATCTTGGCTGCTGTGATGCTGCTGCATGGCGTGAGTTTAGCTGTCTCTTTGAAATTCTGCACTGAATTCTTTTGCTAAGGCGACAGTGGTGGGGTCGAAATATTTAGCAAGGGAAACCGGCCAGGTCGGATGCGGGGTATGACAGGGAGGGAGGCAGCCGTGGGGACGCCCAGCCCTCTGGCTCAGGAACCCGAGGCGGCCAGTGTGAAGTTAGCTGGGAGACACGACAAGCTCAGGTCCGGCCGTTCTGAGTGTGAGCGGCCCATGGGACCGGCCAGTGCAGTGATCAGGGCCAGCGGGACCTCTGGAGAGAGCGGTCTGGGCTAGAACTGGAGACGCCGCCCGCAGCTGACTTGTGCTTCAGAAAACCACCGGGCAGCCCCAGCCGTGAGGCCCGTTTGCTGAGGCCTTCGGCCGGCACTACTGCCAGGGTCAGGAACGCCATTTGGAATCCCTTAGAAGCGCATTCGTAACTCTCCGAAAGTCCGCCTCCCCAGAAAGCAGCGGCTTCCGGCAGCTCGCGGCACCTGAGCCCGAGGACCGGGCTCCCGCCTCCTGAAGTGCACCTGTGGGTGCGAGGAGCCCCACGTGGTGCCCGGTGCAGGGGCGCAGCAGGCGGAGTTGCAGACCCGGGAGCCTGGGATCGAAGGCGAGGGTTCCCCGCAGCTCGAATCCCACCCGCCGCCGAGGGCCGGAAGCCGGAGGGCGGGCGGAGCCGCCTCCCCCGCCGACGCCGCTGTCCGAGGTCCGGGTCGCTCGAGCAGAAAGCCGGCGCGTGGCCGAGAGCAGCGGCAGCCGGCTCCCCCGCGCTGCGGCCGGCCCCGCGCCCCGCGCCCCGCGCCCCGCGGCTTCCCGCGCGCTCCGCCGCAGAGTCCGTGGTCCTGAGAAGCGGCCTCCGCCGGGCGGACCGGCCGCGCACCGCCCGCTCTGCTCAGCAGAGGGCGGCGCAGAGCAGCACGCGGCCTGCGCGGCCAGCCCCGGAGGACACGTCGGCTGCGACGTGATCCCCAGGAGGCGACACGTTGCGCTCCACGTGCTCACGCAGGGCAGAGGGCCCCGTGGGGCGGGCGGCGCCTAGACGCCTCCTGCGGCCGCCGGCGGAGCGGGGGTCCCGGTCTCAGCGGGCGCGGGCGCGGGCCTTGCTCGGTACCGGTGCGGCGGAGGGGCGGTGGGTTCGGCAGCCACCGGGAGGGTTTAGCTGTCGTCTCGAACGGCGATGGGAAGGCGCAGAGGGACTGAGCGGGGCAGTGACCCGGTCTGCTGGGCGATTTGGGGTCTTGGTTTTGGTTTTGGTTGAGGCATATTTGGTGTTGCCAACGCTTTTAGTTTCGGCTAAGCAGGTAGGTGCTTCAAGGGAGGAAAACTTCCCTGTCCCCTGGCAGGTTCTGGGGCTGGTCTAATTATTAAATTGACGCAGACAGATGAAGGGGAGAGAAAGAAACGTAGCTCCGAACGTGCATGGTCAGGTACGGGAGTCCCATGGAGGTCGGAGACTCGAGGTGACCAGAGAAGGGAGCCCTCGTGCCTTCGAGACAAGGACACAGTGAATTCGAGAAGAGCTGAGGAGGCGGAGAGGTCTGGGCCGAGGGCAACTGATGGTGACGAGTAAACACGGTTTGTTCACGCGGCTTCTCGGCTCCAGGCCCCGCCTGTGTTCGCGGGGCGTCTCCCTTCCTCGGAGCTCGGGGAGGGCACCCTTCACCTGGGACATTTCCTCCTGAGCTCAGGGGGGGAGGGCGAGGCGGGAGGTCGGAGTGACCTTCCCGCTTCTGCCGTTCTTTCTGACTCCTGCGGCTTGAAATACTCCACACGCCAAGGGACCATATTCTGGGACGGTGTGTCCTGAACACCTTCAGCGCCTCGTGGTGTCTCATTGTTTTTAATTTGCGTTTTCTCGGTAAGTAATGATGTTGAGTACCCTTTCATGTGCTTCTCTGGCCATTTAGAGACCCGCTTTTGTCAAGTGTCTGTGTGAGTATTTTGGGCACTTTCTGAATGGGTTGTCTGTCTTCTTGTCTTGATTTGTTGGAGTTCTTTATTCTAGCTATGAATCCTTTGTCGGCTTCCCCTCTCCCCCAGATTTCTTTGGCTATTTTGTTATTTGTCTACTTGTTCTTTTTCTGGTTCCTCAAAGTATAAAGGTTGGGA
>NW_011920437.1:0-1482 GCF_000151845.1 Pteropus vampyrus
TCAAAACTTACATTCAGAGGTGTAGAGTATCTCGAGGAACATCTTCACCAGTTTGGTAGGAGAAGCTGTGTTGCTGATTCCAGCCTTGTCCTTCTAGATCCATTGCAACTGGAGCCACTCGGCAGCTGTTTCGTAGGTTTAGAACCTGAGTTTTGATGCAAAAGATATGGGAAGCGAGCGATGGAAAATTCACTCTGAATTGACACAACCGACGGGTTTGCTTTGCATGGCATTTTCGCTACCAGCTACATCGTGGAGGTGCAGCTGCCATTTCCCCTGCTCTCTTCCTCTTATCCTGGTAGGGGGCTCACGGCCTAGTTCATCACAGCACTCTGCTCTCTGTCGGTCACGATGGCAAGTTTTCTGCTAAGGCATGTTTCCTGACACTAGCTTTCTGGTCCCTGACCCCTCCTTCCCAGGAACCAGGGCAGTAAACATGGCATAAGTCGTACTCTGTCCGTGTTGCTTCAGCCTTTCTCCTCTAGAACATTTCCTCTTTCCAGCATCCCGTGTCTGGCAAGTGATAAAGCTGGGATTTGAACCTGTGCAGTCCAACTCCAGACTCTGTGTTCTAACCACTTTGCACCCACCGCCCTGCTCACAACCCTCAGAAGCTCTTCATTTTCTATCAGAATCTAGCTAAATCCTCAACCGGACACCGAAGGGGCTCGACCAACTCAGCACACACATTCGTATCTTTTGTGGCTTCGGCAAGGCCGGCTGCTCCAAGCAGAGCAGTTTCTAGCTCATGTCCCACACCTGCCAAGTTCACTGGTGGCTCCATGACTTCACGCAGGTGTCATGCACTAGAGTAGTTGAAAGCACAAGTTTGGGATCCAGATAATTCTAGATATAGCTTCTCACATCTTCCCTTACTTTGTAACCTTAAGCAAGTCTCTGATTGCCAAGTCGTCATTTCTTCATTTGTAAAATGGGTACAGTAATACCATCCTCACTTAGTTGGTGTGAGATTTAAAGGAATAATTCATGCATCGAATAGGACTGCAATAATTGGAGCTCTTGTCATTTGTATCACAGTATCGGCCTAACATAAAGCACCAAAATTTGCTCGGTCTGTCCAAATATTCTTAAACTCTCGCCTCGCTTTTCCTCTCGTGAAAACGCCCTGACGAGTCACGCCACCGTCGCCATTATATTTGTACTTCTCCCCAAGCCTCAGGCACTGCACAGCGAGTACCCGCCCAATGTCATTTCCCAACCTATTCTGCCTTTCATATACAGAAAGCTTAACTGCCTCTCTCCCTTCCAGCAGAACCTAACAGACCCAGCCACATACCAGACGGGTCTCATCTAGTTCTTTTGCTCACATGTCTTTCCTTCTCCTGCCTCCCTGCTTCTTAACCTGGGCAGCGTTTTACATCTTTAATGACTAAGTTCAGAAGTGTCACCTGCTCTGGAAGTCCTCCTTCTAATTCCACTGAGGCTGGGTAAGGGGCTCGCAGGCTGAGTTGCCACACTGTG